>NW_006921663.1:7105467-7111128 GCF_000298275.1 Orycteropus afer afer
GCTTTCAGGGTTCTATCTTTGTCTTTGGTTTTGATGAGTTTGATGATGATATCCCTAGTGTATTTCTTTAGGGGTCTATCCTGCTTGGGGTTCATTGAACTTCTTGAATGGATATATTCTTATCTTTCATCATATTAAGGAAGTTCTCTTCCAACAAATCTTTGACAATTTTTTCTGTGGTTTTATCTGTCTCTTCCTGTTCTGGAACTCCAATTACAGGTAGCTTATTACATTATTCCTCTTGATGATATTCCACATGAATTTTAGGCATTGTTCATTGTGTTTTGATATTTTGTCAGATTGAGCTCTTAATTCTATCTTCCATTGATTCAATTCTACTCCTTTGGCCCTTCAATGTGTTACCTGTTTCTGAAATCTTAGTATCAATCTTCTGGATTTCTGTTTGTTGCTTTGGATCATTACTAACCTTTTGTTTGTTTTGTCTATTTGTTGTTGTATTATTTTCCTAAAGTGTTCTAGAGTTTTGTCTGTGTTTTCCTTAATTTTGTCAGTGTTTTCATAGATCTGTCTCTCAATCTTTTGTTGGTACCCCCAATAATTCTTTTGAATTCCTCATCAAGGAGTTTTAATGCTGCTTATTCCTCAGGGATATTTTCTAGGTTTGTATCCTGGTCTCTTGTTTCTACTACTTTGTCTTGCTTCTTTGTGTGGACTGTGATGGCCTGTTGTTTGATAAACAATTGAAGGGAGCAATTGAAATATTTGTTATCTAAATGGCGGCAGAGAAGGCATAGTGGGCTGGTTCACATGCCTACATAATGTGTGTTAATTCACCATGAGAGGGAAAAGAAAAGGTCACACTGGACATATTCCTACATGTCTCTGGGGGACCTGAAGAGTACACTGGTATCACTATATAATTCTTCCCCACATAATCTGAAATTTTTTCCTGCTGTATGCTGTGGTCCCAGAATCAGGGATTGCATCTGTGGATGCCAGAAACAGGAACTATCTCTGATCAAGAAACAGTTACTATACTTCTGAACCTGTGTGTCAGAATTCCCAAGAGCTTGGTGGGATGGATGTCACCTTCCCAATGTCTGGCAAAATTAGGGTTGATATTGAATACTGCCATGTTGCCTATTGGTCATAAGAGCCCACTATTGTTGTACCTATATAAACCTACTCAACAAGAACTGGAATGGACTAAAGGGAAAGCATTTGCTAGACTGTGCTTGCTACCAACAATCTGGATTGACACAACTACTGTACCTGATATCCCTTTGCAAGGTGGAAAAATTTAGGTAAAAATAAATGGGAAATGGAAGGAAGGAGAAATAAGGGCTGCAGATAAAGGAATGAATACATGGGATATGCAGTGGGGAAAATCTAATATTATTCTGATGCTGCAAGAGAGATAAAAAAAGAGAAAAGAAATTTCCTCACAATTATACAAATAAACAACATCATGATAAATTGAGAAAAGATTGAAGTTATCAGGGATTTTATTTTATTCATATCCACATCAACAGCCATGGGCACAGTTTATGAAATGAAATGACTTATTACACTGGGAAATCTGCTACAAAAGACTTCTTTAAAGATTAAAGAGCAAAGATGTCACTTTAAAAACTAAAGTATGTTCTACCCAAGCCATGGCCTTTTCAAGCACCATATGCATGTGAGAGCTGAAAAATGAATAAGGAAGACCACAAAAAAAAAAAAAAAATCAATGTATTTGAATAATGATGGTGGCAAAGGATATTGAATGTGCAATGGACTTCAGAAGAATCAACAAATCTGTCTTGGAAGAAGTACAGCTGAAATCATGTTAGAAGTGAGTATGGCCAGATTTTTGTCTCTTTTACTTTGGTCACATTATAATAAGGGACCAGTCCTTGGAGAAGGATATCATTCTTGGTAAAGTAGAGGCTCAGAGTAAAAGGGGAAGACCCTCAAGGAGGTGGATTAGCACAGTGGCTGCAAGAAAGACTGAAGAACAGCAGCAATTGTAAGGGTGGTGCAGGGGCCAGGCTGTATTTTGTTCTGTTGTTCTGCATGAGTCAAAACCAACTCCACAGACTGTAACAGGAACCTAACAACCCTGAGACAGACTTGGAGTAAACGAATGCTCTTCATTCATTTGAATTTTATCAGAGGTCAGAAAAGGTGAGTATGAGACTAATTTTTGGAGAACTTTACCAGAATAGATAGACACGTGTAGCAGACCTGAATGGCTATTAGCTGAGTAACCTCACCATTGGGACTCTGCCTTACTGAAGAACTAATTGTTAATGACTGTTTTGGATGGATAAAATGATTGAGAGGGGATAGTTAATCCTTCAAGTATGAAAATGTCAATGGATACAAGAACCAGCAGGTGGTCTGTGATGCAGCGAATTGGTTAATATAGCCCTTCTATCCATAGCTTTCAGTTTTGTGATATATTGTAAATCTTAGCCTCTATGCCTGTGACATTGTTTGCTGAAAATGATGATGACTTGAAACACTTAATGATGAAGATGAAAGACCACAATGTTCATTGTGGATTACACATCAAGATAAAGAACAAAGGAAAAATCTTCATAATAGGACCCATAAGAAATATCACAATAAATGGAGAAAAAAATGAAGTTGTCATGGATTCATTTTACTTGAATACACACTTGAAACCCATAGAAGCAGCAGTCAAGAATTCAGAGGTCATATTGGGCTGGCCTAATCTGCTGCAAAAGTCCTCTTTAAAATTTTAAAGAGCAAAGATGTCACTTTGAAGACTAAGATATGTCTGACCCAAGCCATGGTATTTTCAATAACTTCATATACATGTGAGAGCTGGACAATGAATAAGGAAGATTGGAAGAACTGATGCATTTCAATTGTGGTAAGAGACTGATGGATTTGGAAGCTTTAGAATAACCACAGTGAATAAATAAATAAATAAATAATGGCAAATCAGGCAGAGAATAAAAAGTAAATTTTAAAAAAAATTACTCAAATAATAAAAATAAAAATATGTATTTAAGAATGATCATAATGTATGTAAGTCAAAGAGCAAATAAATGATAATAGAGCAAAAAATATCCGTAATTTCATTAATATGTTGTTAGTTGTTGTTTGCTATTAAGTTAGTTCCAACTCATCCTGACCTTGCATAACATGCTGTTTTTTTTTTTTTTTTTAACCCACTGTTACAGCCACTGTGTCAGTCCATCTCACTGATTATCTTTTTTGTTGACATTCTATTTTACCAATCATGATGTCCTTCTTCAAGGATTTGTCTCTCCATACTCCCTTCTAAAGAAAATTCTTGTACTTTTTCCAAGACAAATCTATTCATTCTTCTGTCAGTCCTTGCTATATTCAGTATTCATCATGAACAATATTTTGGTCATCTAGTACTGCTCTAACAGAAAATACCACAAATGTAACTGACTTTAACAAACAAGGATTTATTCTCTTTCAGTTTAAGAGACTAGAAGTCTGAGTTAAAAGTGTAAGCTCTAGGGGTTGGGTGAAAGCCCCTCAACCTTGTGTTTCAGCTCTGCCTCTTACTGGACTCACTGAAACCCGAGGCTGCTCTTACCTGAGGCAGCAGCTGGCTGAGGAGGCTGACAAATGCAAGGTGAAAAAGTAAAATGACACAGGCCAAAATTATCAAGCAACACAGCACACACCACTAGTCAAAGTTCAAAATATTCTTAAGATCAGCACACAACATGGCAGGGCACTGAGATGAAGACTTGGCCAAATGTAGGATCCAGATGTATCAAAAAGCTCGAGATTTTTCTCAAAGCTTCTTCCTATATACTGGAAGTAGACCACATCCTAAAGCAGATGCTCACTTGCTCACAGTAGATTCCACCATGGACTTGATTACCAGTGTCATCATGAGGAGTGATTACATCTAGCTGCCATGCCACTCAGAACCACAACGCAGCCAAGTTGACACACAACTTTAATTACAAACAACAACAACAAAAAAAAACCAACCATAGTTAAAAGGCATAAATTCTTCAGTTTTTGTTATTCACTGTCCACCTTTTACATGCATATGAGGAAATTAAAAATGCCATAGTGCGGGTCATGTACACAGTAGTTCAAAGTGTCTTTTTGCTTTAAAGAAGTCTTTTGTAGATTTGCCCAATGCACTATGTCATTTGATTCTTGATTACTGGTTCCATGGGCATTAATTGTGGATCCAAGTACAATGAAATCCTTGACAACTTCAATATTCTTCATTTATCATGATGCTGCTTATTGGCCCATCATTAGCTATAAGTAGGCTAAATAGTTAAAGGTAGTACTATTTCAGACCATAAAAAACAGTATGGAGATGTAGATGACATAACAAACATTACAGATTAGAATGCAGAAAAATTTAATGTAAAACAATTGCACAGCTTATAGCAATATAGATGGTTGAGTTTAGTAAAGTGAGATACATTAGATTTTCAGAAAAACACATAAATTTTAGCTAAATAAACCCCATAAATTATTTATAACAAATTTATCTGCTAACCAAATAGTTGGCAGAACAATCTGTCCAGAGACACCTCAGAAGAAAGGCCTGGAGATCTATTTTTGAAAAATAATTTACTTAAGCGTCATCATCATTATAGTATTCATGGTTTAGTGCTTTATAGTTTTACAAGGTTGCTTCTAACTATAATCATAAAAAGAATGATAAAATGTACTATCAATCCAACATGTTCACCAGGTGAGAGAGTTTACCTGTATATTTATTAGGCTACGAACTAGGCACCAGCACTCACTGGTGGCTGAAAATTATAATAGAAGGAAATGTATAGAAGGATTATGGCTATATGTTTTTCAAACCTTCTATAAATAAATAGAAAATATTCAACTACAGAATAAATTATAATAATAGAAAAGTTACTAGTAAATTCCAAGAGCTAGCATGTCATTCCTATTCCCTCTAAATTTATTAGATTCTTAGCTTTGTGAAAATGAGTATCCAGAATTATTTTGAATATACATCTGGTATCTATGCATTGAATGGCTATGTATTTTATTTTTAACTGTTTGATCAATTTCAGACTGCAAAAGTTAGTAAAAATCTTCAGTTTCCTCATATTAGGTGTCAGTGGTTAGTGCATAAATTTGAATAATAATTTAATTAAATGGTATTCCTGGTAGATGTATGGCTATTATCCTATCATTGATAGTGTTGAACTTCAGGAAAGATCTTGAAATTTTCTTTTTGATGATGAATGTGACACTATTCTGGTTCAATATGTTATTCCTACCATAATTGACTATATGATTCTCTGATTTAAAATGGATAAAACCAGTCCATTTCAGCTCACTGATTCCTAGAATATCAATCATTATGCATTCCATTTCTTTTTTGACAACTTTCTATTTCTCTAGGTTTGTACTTAGTACATTCCATGTTCTAATTATTAATGGATGTTTGCAGCTATTTGTTCTCATTTTGAAGCATGTCACATCAGCAAAAGAAGATTCTGAAAACTTTATTCCATCAATATCATTAAGGTCGATTCTACTTTGAAGTGACAGCTCTTTCCTGGTCATCTTTTGAATGCCTTTAAACTTTAGATTGACACTTGTTGTTGTTGTTGTTATGTGCCGTCGAGTCGACCCCCGACTCATAGCGACCCCTCCTTGGGTTTCCGAGGCAGTATCACTACGGAAGTAGGATTGCCCAACCTTCCT
>NW_006921663.1:7112213-7114021 GCF_000298275.1 Orycteropus afer afer
AAAAAAAAAAAAAAAAGTTTGAGGTTCAAACATTTCAGGAGATGGTTTATGATCAAGGACCAGTGGTATCAGAAAAAGTCCAAGCTGCACTAAAGGCACTAGCAAAAAAAAAAAAAAAAAAAAAAATACAAGGCTCCAGGTACTGACAAAATATCAATGGATGCAAATCTGAAAGTGTTCACTCATCTATGTCAAGAGGTTTGGAAGACAGCTACCTGACCAACCAGCTGGAAGATACTCATATTATTGTACACATTCCAAAATATGTTATCCAATAGAAAGAGGAAAGTATCAGAAAATATCATTAATATCACACACAAGTAAAGTATTGCTGAAGATAATTTAAAATGGTAGAAACTATACTTAGACAGGGAACTGTTGGAAATTAAAGCCAGTTTAAGTAGAGGATGTGGAATGAGGGATACCATTGTTGATGTCAGATGAATCTTGGCTGAAAGCAGAGAACCAGAAAGATACTTACCTATGTTTTATTGACTATGGAAAGGCATTCAACTGTGAGGATCAAAATAAATTATGGATATCATCACAAAGAATGGGAATTACACAACACTTGTGCTTATGAGGCATCTGTGCATAGACCAAAGGCAGTTGTTCAAAGAGAAGAAGGGGATTCTACATGGATTAAAATTGGGAAAAGTATGCATCAGGCATACTCTCCCCATACTTATTCAATCTGTACACTGAAAAAATAATCTGAGAAGCTGGGTACATAAAGAACAACACAATATTAAGATTGGAGGAAAGTCCTTAACAACGTGAAATATACAGGTGACATAACCTTGTTTGCTAAAAATGAAGAAGACTTGAAACACTTACATATGAAGATCAAAGCTACAACATTCAATATGAATTACACCTCAACATAAAGAAATTTTAAAAAAATCCTCACAACTGGACCAATAAGCAACATTATGATAAATGGAGAAAACATTGGGATTGTCAAATATTTCATTTAACTTGGATACACAATCAACACCCATGGAAGTGAACCAACCAACCAACAAACAAACTCACTGCCATCAAGCTGGATCCAACTCATAGCAACCCCTCCTTGGGTTTCCGAGGGTGTATCGCTACAGAAATAGATTGCCCAATCTTCCTTCCAAACCCATGGAAGTAGCAGTCATGAAATCAAATACTACATTGCCTTGGGAAAATCTGCTGCAAAAGAACTATTTAAAGTGCTAAAATGAAAAAAAAAAAGTCAGTTTGAGGACTGTGATAGTTAAAGGTTGTGTGTCATCATGGCTGGTCCATAATTCTCAATGCTTTGGCTTTTTTGATGTAGTTATCCCCCTTGATGACATTTGATGTAACACAATAGTCTCTATGATGAAATCTACTATGAGCAGCCAATCAGTTGAAAGGGAGTTTCCTTAGGGATGAGGCTTATTGCAAATATATATGGACATCCTAACAACATCTTTTTGCTCAATCAAGAATCTGTACCTGGCTCATCATCATTTTACTCCTAGTTCTTGGACTTTAACCAGTGTCATAGTTTCAAGTCATATGAACCACATTGCCATATTGCCTGCTGATAATGGGAGCATTGCCTTCATAGCGAGTGAACCAACAGCCTGCCATCTTACCTGCTAATCTTGGATTCCTCAGCCTTCACAGCCAGGAGCCTGAAGTATTGCCAGCCAAACTTAGATTTATCAGCCCCTGTAGCTACATGAGCAGAAGTATCCAGACTTGGGACTTGCCATCCTCTACAACCATGTGAGACATTTCCTTGAGATGAATCTCTCTCTCTCTCTCTCTCTCTCTCTCTCTCTCTCTCT
>NW_006921663.1:7114121-7124506 GCF_000298275.1 Orycteropus afer afer
AGAATCTAGCCTAAGACACTTGGTACTGAGAGTAGGGTTACAGAAACAAAATGACAAGGATGAGTTTTCCAAATTTATTTTCAAATCTGATTAGTCTTAAAGGGAGAGATGACTGTCTTCATTAGTACAGAGGGAACTACTAATCCATGGGTAGGGTGACAATATTAACACAAAATACCGCACCACTGAAAGATCAAATATTGGTGATAAGCGAGGCTATTGGTGATTGCATGTTTGATACTTTTCTGTAATTTTATCAGAATGAGAAATATAAGGAAGCTGGTTGATTATTCCTACTTATCCTAGAAAAAGTGGTGAAAGGAAGAGATAATCCCAGGGCTTTAGAGTGTCAGCTCAAGCTCCCCATAAAAGACTTCAATGTTTTCACTTGTGCCCTGAAAGAAAGCCCTATATCTTGCAGTGGAGCTGATATTGCTAAAAATCAAACAGTCTTACAGTAAGAGTTGCTTAATTACACAACCAATTGAATTCCCAACCTCTGATGATATCCATTGAATCAATTTTGACTCATAGCGGCCTCTCCTTGGATTTCCAAGGCAATATCTCTACAGAAGTAGATTGTCCAACCTTCCTTCTGAGGAGTTGGTGGTTTTGAACTGGCAGCCTTCTGGTAGCAGTAAATGCCTCAGGTACTACATCACCAGAACTAAAATCAAAGGCAGATACAACAAAAAATACCTATGTGTACACATAGATACATGTATTATACATATGCATATGAAATATGCTTATGAGCACATATTTACATGAATGAGAATGGTTATAAGAGCAATGTTATACTTACTATACAAGGACTAGAAACACAAACATTAGAGTAAATATAGACATATATAGTAAAGCATTGAAATACTATTGTAGAATGAAAATAAAGAAGCATGCCACAACATGAATTTCTGAAACATAATGTTGAACTACAAAAGCAAATGCAAATGCAAACATATTGATTTATGTGGTGGTTATGCTTGTGTGTCAACTTGGCTGGGCCTGGTTGAGTGGCTGGGCAGCTGGTGGTAGTTATTCCCCATGATGAGACTGGCAATCAACTTCATGGTGGTATCTACTACAAGCATCTGAGTAGTCGCATTGGGTATGTGGTCTGCTTTCTGTATATAAGGAGAAGCTTAGAGAATGGTCTCTAGCCTATGGTACGCTTGGACCCTACATATATCTGTGTCATTGCTCAGCAGCCTGCTATGCTCTGCAGACCTGGGGACTTACAATGGACTTAAGTTAATGGCCTGCTGTGTGGTTTGGTAATATCAGGACTGTGCCTTTTTACATGTCAACCTTGGGGCTTCTCAGCCTCAGCAGCCATCAGCTCTCTGAGTGAAGAAGCACCTCTAGCTCCAGTGAGCCAGGGACAGGAGGCAGAGGTGGACTCCATGTTTGAGGGGCTTTCATCCAGCCCCTAGAGCCTGGCACTTTGAACTTGGACTTAAAGCCTCTAAATTGTAAGAATAAACTCCTGTTTGTTAAGGCCATCCCATTTGTGGTATATTTCTTGTCAGAGCAGCACTAGGTAACCAAAACAATTTATTTGATGTTTGTTTTTTTTCAAATTATAGGATTGAACTTTGTTGTTTATAGATACATATGTAAGCAGTAAAACTAAGTGAAGTAATAAAACAATTATCATAAAAGTCAACACAATTGTCACTACAATGAGAATTAGGAGAAGGTTGTGGAACAGGGAGCATATGGGTACTATCAAATATCTATTTCATTTTCAGAGTGCTAGTTATATAGCACTGGTTAGCAGTCAAGCCTAAGATACTTGACTGTTAACCAGAAGGCTGGCAGTTCAAACCCACCAGCCACTCCTTGGAAGGAAGGTTAGGCAATCTACTTCCATAGTGATACTGCCTAGGCAACCCAAGGAGGGGTTGCTATGAGTCGGGGCTGACTCAACGGCACACACCACCACCAACAACAACAGTTATACTGATAAGGAGTTCAGGTGCTATAATAATAGTTGAGACATTTGGCTGTTATCAAAAAGTTTGGAGGTTTGAACCAATCAGTTGCTCAATGGAAGAAAATTGAGACAGTCTGTTTCCGTAAAGATTTAAAGCCATGAAAACTCAATGCAGATCAATATGAGTTGGAATCAATGAGATGGCAGTGAGTATGTGAGTGAGTTATATTGATAGTCACAATATAAATATTTATTGAACCACCCATATTTGTTCTATGTTCAATTGTCATTGGGAATTTTGTTGTTGCTGTTGTTAGGTGTCATGAAGTCATCTCTGACTCATAGCAACCATATGTACAGCAGAATGAAACACTGCCCAGTACTGTGCCAGCTCTACAATCCCTGATATACCTGAGCCCATCGTTGTAGCCACTGTGTCAATCAATCTTGTTGAAGAACTTCCCCTCTTCTGTTGACCTTCCACTTTACCAAACATGATATCCTTTCCAAGGAATTGTCCTGTCTTACAACATGACCAAGGTACATGAGATGAAGTCTGGCAATTCTTACTTGCATGGAGCATTCTGACTGCACTTCATCCAGGACAGATTTGTTAGTTCTTTGAGCAGTCCATGGTACTCTTAGCATTCTTTGTCAACACAAATCAAAAGCATCGACTCTTCTTCAGTCTTCCTCATTCATTGTCCAGCTCTCACATACATATAGAACAGACCATCAATTGCTCATGAAGTATAGATCTAGAAAAACTGGAAGTTGTCAAAAATGAAATGGAATGCATAAACACCAATATCCTAAACATTGTGAGCTGAAATGGACTAGTATTGGCCATTGTGAATCAGATAATCATGTGGTCTACTATGCTGGGAATGATACATTGAAGAGGAATGACATAACATTCATTGTCAAAAAGAGTATTTCAAGATCTCTCCTGAAGTACAAAGTTGTCAGTGATATGATAATATCCATGTAACTACAAGGAAGAATAGTTAATACTACTATTATTCAAATTTACACACCAACCATTAAAGCTAAAGATGAAGAAATGAATATTTTCACCAACTTCTTCAGTCTGAAATTGACCAAACATGCTATCAAGATGTATTGATTACTGGTGATTGGAATGTAAAAGTTGGAAGTAAAGAAGAATCATGGATAGTTGAAAAATATGCCCTTAGTTATAGAAATGATGCTGGAGATCACATGATAGAATTTTGTAAGACCCAACACTTATTCATTGCAAATGCACTTTTTCAACTACATAAACATTGGCTAAACATGTGGACCTCACCTGATGCAATACACAGGAATCAGATTGACTACATCTGTAGAAACAGACAATGGATGCTCAATATCATCAGTCAGAAAAAGGCTAGGAGCTGACTGGGGAATAGACCATCAATTGCTCATACATATGCAAATTCAAGTTAAAGCTGGAGAAAATTAAAACACATCCATGAGAGTCAAAATATTATGTTGATTATGTCCCACCTGAATTTAGTGACCATCTGAAGAATAGATTTGAAGCATTGAATACCAATGACTGAAAACCAGATGAGATGTTGGATGACAACAAGAACATCATACATAAAGAAAGAAAAATGTCATTTAGAAAAGAAGAAAGGAAGAAAAGATCCTAATGAATGTCAGAAGAGACTCTGAAATTTTCTCTTGAACAGACTATATATAAAATGAATTTAAGAAATGATGAAAATGGAGCTGAACAGATTTCATATGGCAGCTCAAGAAGACAAAATAAAGTATTATAATGAAATGAGCAAATACCTGGAGTTAGAAAACCAGAATGGAAGAACATGCTTGGTATTTTTTAAGCTGAAAGAACTGAAAAAAAAAATATTAAGCTTTGAATTGAAATATTGAAGGATTCTGTGGGCAAAATATTGAATGATGCAGCATCAAAAGAAGATGGAAGGAATATTCAGAGTCACTGTACAAAAAAGAATTTGTCATTGTTCAACTATTTCAGTAGGTGGCATGTGATCAAAACCAATGCTGTTTTGGTGACCTAGTGCCACTCTGACAAGAAAATACTACAAATGGAGAATAAGCAGGAATAAACAGGAGTTTATTCTCTTACAGTTTGAAGGCTTAAAGTCCAAGTTCAAAGTGCCAGGCTCTACGAGCTGGATAAAAGCCCCTCAAGCTTAATCTTCAGTTCTGCCTCCTCCTCCCAGCCCCCTGAAGCTAGAGGCTTTTCTTCACTCAGAGAGTTACTATCTGCTGAGACTGACAAGCTCAAAGTTGCCAAGTGAAAGGCACAGCTCCAATGTTATCAAACCACATGGCAGGCCATTAATTCAAGTCCATTGAATGTCCCAAGGTCAGCAGAGGATGGCAGGCTGCTGAATAATGACACAGCTACATGCAGGGTTCAAGCATGCCATAAACTAGAGACCATTCCCCAAGGCTTCCCTTTATATACATGAAGCACATCCCTAAGGCAGCTACTCAGCTGCTCACAGTAGATTCCACCATGGAGTTGATTACCAGTCTCATCATAGGGAATACTACATTCAGCTGTCCAGCCACTCAACCAAGCCCAGCCAAGTTGACACACAAACTTAACTACCACACTTCTACCCCTTGTCAACTTTACACCTGACAGATCTTCAATAGGTGATATATGTACAGATCTCCTTCATTGGGTGGCTCTAATCCTCTAGTTCCTGAGTGGTGACATTCACTCTCTTGGCCTGGCATGCCCTGTTCCTCTACCTCTTGGGCATGCTAGACCTACCCCCTCTCTCTTAGGCAGCAGCTATGGCTTCATCCCACTGTCCCACATGAACGAGCAGCCCTACACTCCAGAACGAAGTTGGTGAAGGTCTAACTCTTTGAAACCTAGAGGGCTATGGTGGTTCTAAACCCAGAGGCCATGGTCCTACCATTTGAGGCTGAGACAGCTCTGCTTCCTGTTTCCTTGGTCTCTCCACTTCTGCCAATTAATGCGAAAGGCAACCCACTCTGCTGGAAATCTTCCTGCCCCCAAAGCACTCAGTTTCCTTACTCTGTGGGTTGGCCAACCTGCTACTCCATTTTATACTGGTCTCTTCTACAAATTAACTCCCAAAGGCAACCCACTCTACCAGGAAGCCCACAATGGTATCTAGCTTTCTCCTCCTTGGGCTGGTAAGGCTGTTGCTCTCTCATGCTGGTTCTCTCAGCTCTGCTCCTGCCATATCTCATGTTGTCTCTCATGCTGCATGCTGGCTTCTCTCTGCCAGGGTATCAAGTCAAGGACACACTCCACTCCTGTTTCACATTTTAGGAATCTGTCAGAGCAGCACTCTACTCTCTCAGTACCATATTTTGTTTTTGGTTACCTAGTGCCATTTTGACAAGAATATACCAGAAAGGGGATGGCTTGAACAAACAGAAGTTTATTCTTAACAATTTGGAGGCTTTAAATCAAAGTTCAAAGTCCCAGGTTCTAGGGGCTGGGTAAAAGCCTTTCAACCTTGAGCTTCAGCTCTGCCTCCTGCTCCCAGTACAATGAAGCTAGAGAGTTTTCTTCACTCAGACAGCTGCTGGCTGCTGACACTGACACACCCAAAGTTGACAAGTAAAAAAGCACAGTCCCTATGTTACCAAACAAAACAGCAGGACATTAATTTAAGTCCATTGAAAGTCCCAAGGTTGACAGAGTATGGCAGGCTGCTGAACAATGACACGGCTACATGCAGAGTTTAAGTGTGCCATAAGCTAGAGACCATTTCCAAAGGCTTCTCCTTATATACAAAAAGCAGACCACATCCCTGAGGCAGCTACTCAGCTGTTCACAGTAGATTCTGCCATGGAGTTGATCACCAGTCTCATCATGGGGAATACTATATCCAGGTGCCCAGCCACCTAACCAGGCCCAGCCAAGTTGACACACAAACTGAGCTACCACAAATGCTATAGAAGGAAGAAGTCCAAGCTACAGTGAAGCAACTGATGATAAACAAAACTCCATGAATTGACAGAATACCCAGTGAGGTGTTTCAACAAATGAATGAAGCACTGGAGGAACATACTTGTTTATGCCAAGAAATTTGGAAGACAGTTACCTCACCAAGTTACTGGAAGAAGGTGATATTTGTGTCCATTCCAAAGAAAAGTAATAAAACAGAATGTGGAAATTATTGGACAATATCATTAATATCACATGCACATAAAGTTTTGAAGATAATTCAAAAATAGTTGAAGCAAAATATTGACAGGGAAATTTCAGAAATGCAAGCTGGATTCTGAAGAGGATGTGGAACAAGAGATATCATTAACAATGTCAGATTGATCTTAGCTGAAAACAAAGAATACCAGAAAGGTGTTTACCTGTGTTTGATTGGCTATGCAAAGGCATTTGACTGTGTGGATCATAACGAATTATGGATAACATACCAAAGAACAGACATTTGACTGCTAACCAGAAGGCTAGTGGTTCGAACCCACTGGGCACTCCTTGGAAGGAAGATCAGACAATCTACGTCCATAGTGATATCATCTCAGAAACCCAACAGAGGTCACTATGAGTTGGATCGACTCAAAGGTAGTGAGTTTTAATTGTTCTTGTGAGGAACCTGTACTTAGGCCAAGAGGTTGTTGCTTGAAAAGAACAAAGGGGTACTGCATAGTTTAAGTCAGGAAGGGTGTGCATCAGGGTTGTACCCTTTCACCATACCTATTCAGTCTGCATGCTGAGCAAATGATCTGAAATGCTGGATTATATGAAGAAAACATGGCATCAGGTTTGGATGAAGATTCAATAACAACCTGCCTTATGCAGATGACAGTACATTGCTTGCTGAAAGTGAAATGACTTGAAGAACTTACTGATGAAGATCAAATACTACAGCCTTCAGTATAGATTACACTTCAATATAAAAAAAAAAAAAAAAAAATCCTCACAAGTAGACCAATTAGCAGTAACAAGATAAATGGAGAAAAAAATGAAGTTTTTAAGGATTGCATTTTACTTGGATCCATAATCCAATGGAACACAGCAGTGAATGGAAGCAGCAGTTAAAAAATTAGACATTGAATTGCACTGGGTGAATCTGCTGTAATGAGCTTTCTTTTAAAGTGTTAAGGAGCAAAGAAGTCACTTTGAAGACTTAGGTGTTTCTAACCCAAGCAGTGATACTTTCAATCACCTCTTTTGCATGTGAAAACTGGACAATGGATAAGGAAAACTGAAAAAGAATTGATGCCTTTGAATCATGGTGTTGGCAAAGAATACTGAAAATTCCATGGACAGCCAGAAGAATGGACAAATCTCTCCAGGAAGAAGTGCAGCTGGATTGATCCTTGGAAGTGAGAATGTCCTGTCTTCATGTCAACTACTTTGGTTATGTTGTCAAAAGGGACAATTCCCTGGAGAAGGATATTGTTTTGGTTACCTAGTGCTGCTCTGACAAGAATATACCACAAACAGGATGACCTTGACAAACAAGTTTATTATCTTATAGTTTGGGAGGTTTTAAGTCCAAATTCAAAGTGCCAGGCTCTAGGGGCTGGGTGAAAGTCCCTCAACCTTGGGGTACACCTCTGCCTCCTGCTACCAGCCCACTGAAGCTAGAGGCTTTTCTTCACTCAGACAGCTGCTAGCTGCTGAGGTTGACAAACCCAAAGTTGACAAATAAAAAGGCACAGTCCCGATGTTACTAAACTACATGGTAGGCCATTAATTTAAGTCCGTTGTAAGTCCCCAGGTTTACACAGCATGGCAGGCTACTGAACAATGACATGGCTAAATGCAGGGTCCAAGTGTGCCATTTGTTAGAGACCATTCCCAAGGTTTCTATTTATATACAGGAAATAGACCACAACCCTAAGACAGCTACTCAGCTACTCACAGTAGATTCCACCATGGAGTTGATTACCAGTCTCATCATGGGGAATATTACATCTAGATGCCCAGCCACTCAACCAGGCACAGCCAAGTTGACACACAAACTGAACTACTATGGATGTATTGCTTAGTAAATATAGGATCAGTGAAAAGGGGGAAGACACTCCATTAAGTGGATTGACACAGTGGCTGCAATGTTAGGCTCATTATAACAAAACTTTGAGGAAAATGAAAGAATGGGCAGTGTTTCATTGTGTTGTACATAATGCTGCTATAAGTCATATCTGACTTGATAGTGCCTAACAATAACAGCAACAAGTACAGATTCTTCATTCAATGTTTGACTTTGAAATGTTGGATATTAGTCTAGTAGTTCATTTTTTTTGGTGTACTGTAGCATGGATTATGTGGTGGCCCACAGTAAATCAAGCTTAAGTACCAGATCTGTCTTTACATACTGTGGAAAAAGGTATCAAAGTCTTGGAAAATTGGTATGTTAGAATGGATTTACCATATTAGAGCCATAAAACTACACATGGTCTATCCAGAGGACACATCTTTTAACATAACAATGAGGAAGAAATTTGTGAATTTAGCACTAGCATACTTAAAGATTGCTATGATTGCCATAATCATAAGAATATGATTAAGATTGCTAGTCAGCCGCAGGGATCCAGATGAGGAGAGGGAACTCAGGCATGCCCAAAGCAGCAGTGTGGGAGAGCAGGAAAAAAGGGATTAAAAGCCAGGAACTCAGACAGAGGAGCAGTCAGCTACAGGGATCCAGATGAGGAGAGGAGCTCAGGCACACCCAAAGCAGCAGGATGGGAGAGGGGGAGAAAAGGGAATAAAAGGCCTAGGAATCTGGACAGAGGAGTAGTCAGCCACAGGGACCCAGGTAAGGGTGGTATGAGAGGTTTCCAAAAGGGAGGCAAACTTGTCTGTTGGTTTGTCCTACCATGGTGACATATTGATGTGAGTTTTGAGGCTGAGCCACTGGAGTTTCTAACCCAGAGGAATGCACATGGTGCACAGGTATTAGCCCAGCTTACGGACTGAGACAGACTAGGAAGAAGGAAGAGGCCATCCACTTCTCAAATAATTGGCCAGGGAAAGCCTTATGAACAGCAAACAAACACACCATTTGATACATTACCACACAACTTATGAATAGTCTGGTTAGGGTAGAAGACTCCCAAAATAGGACTGGAAAAGAGCTGCATCATCTGAGTAAACCCAGGCTTACTCCTATAGACAAGGTAAAGCTTTCGAGACCTCCATTTGCTGATGTGGCATCACTCAAATTGAAGAGAAACAGCTGCAGACATCCATTAATCATCAGAACATGGAATGTACGAAGTATGAATCTAGGAAAATTAGAAGTTATCAAAAATGAAATTGAATGCATAAAGATTGATATCCTTGGCATTAGTGAGCTGAAATGGACTGGTTTGGCCATTATGAATCAGACAACCATGTGATCTACTATGTTGGGCATGACAGATTGAAGAGGAATGGAATGGCATTCATCATCACAAAGGACGTTTCAAGATCTGTCATGATGTACAATGCTGTCAGTGATAGGATAATATCCATACGCCTACAAGGAAGACCTGCTAATATGACTATTATTCAAATTTATGCCCCAACCACTAAAGCCAAAGATGAGGAAATTGAAGAATTATATCAACTTCTGCAGTCTGAAATTGACTGAACATGCAATCAGGATGTGTTAATTATCACTGGTGATTGGAATGCAAAAGTTGGAAACAAACAAGAATCACCGGTAGTTGGAAAATTTGGCCTTGGTGACAGAAATAAAGGTGGAACTCGCATGGTAGAATTTTGCGAGACCAACGACTTGTTCATTGCAAACACCTTTATTCAACAACACAAACGGCAGCTCTACACATGGACTTCACCAGATGGAACACACAGGAATCAGACTGACTACATCTATGGCAAGAGGAGATGGAAAAGCTCATTATCTTCAGCCAAAACCAAGCCAGGAGCTGATTGTGGAACAGACCATCAACTGCTCATATGCAAGTTCAACTTGAAGTTGAAGGCAATTAAAATAAGTCCAAGAGAGTCAAAATATGACCTTGAATATATCTCTCCTGAATTTAGAGACTATCTAAAGAATAGATTTGATGCACTGAATACCAACGACCGAAAACCAGAAGAATTGTGGGAGGATATCAAGAACATTATCTATTAAGAAAGCAAGAGATCACTAAAAAGATGAGAAAGGAAGAGAAGATGAAAATGGATGACAGAAGAGACTCTGAAACTTGCCCTTGAGTGGAGAGAAGCTAAAGCCAATGACAGAAATGACAAGGTAAGAGAGATGAACAGAAGATTTCAAGCAGCAGCTCGAGCAGACAAAACCAATTACTATAATGAAATGTGCAAAGATCTGGAGTTTGAAAACCAAAAGGGAAGAACACACTCAGCATTTCTTGAGCTGAAAGAACTGAAGAAAAAATGTAAACCTCGAATTGCAATATTGAGAGATTCTATGGGCAAAATATTGAATGATGCAGGAAACATCAAGAGAAGATGGCAGGAATACACAGA
>NW_006921663.1:7126190-7127214 GCF_000298275.1 Orycteropus afer afer
TTGGCAAATGCAAGGTGGATTTGGTTACTGTAATGGACAGCGGAGTCTAAACAGTGATCAGAATATCCTGCCTTGTAGGGGCTTATGATGTTGGCTATATGGCATGCTGTCAATAGGAATGAAATAAATGGGAAATCTAGTAAATATTTCTTGATCTTTAACACTGAAGGAATTCTAGGTCAAGTAAACATCATTATAACTTGAATTGTCAGAAGAGAGCATGACGGCTCCTCAATCAATTCCAATACTTAAGCCAGTTTGTCTATCTATAACCCCTTCCCTTGGGGAAGGACACCACTACATTGTCAAAAATTTGTGCTGTTATTCCTTCTCCCACACTTCCTCAAAGGGAGCTATGGTCTTGTACAAGAATGACTTTTAATTGGCATAAGGAGCTAAGTAGACTTTCTGGAATTCCTGAACACTGGCTCTGAATTGACACAAATTGCAGGAGATCCAAAATATCACTGTGGCCTACCCATCAGAGTGGTGGAATGAAGAGGTCATGTTTTTGGTGGAGTCTTAAATATGTTACGTTTCACAATGGGTCCAGTAGATCTTCAAATCCATCCTATAATGATCTCCACAGTTTCAGAATGCATAATTGGAATAGACAATACTCAGCAGCCATCAGAACCCCACATTGGATCCCTGACATGTTAAGTAAGGGCTATTATGGTAAGAAAAGACAAGCGGATGTCATTAGAACAGCTATTACCTAGGAAAATAGTGTACCAAGGGCAATATCACATTCCTAGAGGGATTGCAGAGATTGGTGTCACGATCACAGACTTGAAGGATGTAGGGATAGTGGTAATTCTCAACACATCCTCATTTAAGTTGACTATTTGGCCTGTGCCAAAAAAAAAAAAAAAGGATCTTGTGGAATGATAGGGCAGCCAAGAGCCTGTTTTATTGCTAGCAGATCTTGGGTAATCAGCCCTTGCTGCTATGTGAGTCAGAACAAACCTCCAGCCTGATGTTGGATCCATGACTTGGGAATTGCCAGCCTCTGCAACTGCAT
>NW_006921663.1:7127314-7128859 GCF_000298275.1 Orycteropus afer afer
TCTACTTCCATAGTGATACTGCCTCAGCAACCCAAGGATGGGTCGCTATGAGTTGGGTCTGACTTGACGGCACATAACAACAACAACGTATATACATATTTGTATGTGGTGTCTGTGTGTGTGTGTGGGTGTGTATTTGTTGTTGTGAGGTGCCATCAAGTCATCTCCGACTCTGACTCAACAACACACAATGAAACACTGTCCAGTTCTGTGCCAACCCCATGATCCCAGTTATGCCTCAGCCCATCATTATAGTCGCTGTGTTAATCCATCACCTTGAAGGGCTTCCTCTTTTTTGTTGACCCTCCACTTTACCAAGCATGATATCCTTCTCCAGAGAATGGTCCCTTTTGACAACATGGCTAAAGTAGGTGAGATGAAGTCTAGCCATTCTTGCTTCCAAGGAACATTCTGGCTGCACTTTTCCTGGAACAGATTTTTTAGTTATTTTAGCATGGTACCTTCAGAATTCTTCAACAACACCAGAATTCAAAAGCATCAACTCTTCTTTGGTTTTCCTTATTAATTATCCAGAAATCACATGCATATGAGGCAATTGAGAACACCATGGCTTGGGTCAAGAGCACCTTGTCTTCAAGGAGATATCTTCACTCTTCATCACTTGAAAGAGGTCTTTTGCAGAAGATTTGCCAGTACAATACATCATCTGATGTCTTTACTGTTGCTTCTGTTGGTGTTGACTGTAGAACCAAGTAGTATGATGTCTTTGACAACTTCAATCTTTTCTCCCTTTATCATGATGCTGCTTATTGGTACAATTGTGAGGATTTTTGTTTTCTTTACATTGAAGTGTAATCCATACTGCAGACTGTAGTCTTCAATCTTCCTCAGTAAGGGCTTCAAGTCATCCTCACTTTAAGCAAGGAAAGTTGTGTCATCTGTGCATGATTAGTTGTTAATGATTCTTCCTCCATTCCTGATCCCACATTCTTCTTCATATAATACAGCTTCTCTGATTATTTGCTCAGCATACAGATTGAATAACTATGGTGAATGGACACAACCCTGATACACTCCCTTTATGATTTTAAACCATGCAGTATCCCCTTGTTCTGTTTGAACAGGTTTCTCATGAGTACAGTTCATGGTTCTGGAATTCCCATTCTTCTCAATGTTATCCATAATTTGTTATAATCCACACAATATAATGCTACTGCATAGTCAATAAAACACAAGTAGACGTCTCTCTTGTATTCTTTCCTTTGAGCCAAGATCCATCTGACATCAGTAATGATATCTCTCATTATATATATATCACTGGTTTTGCTTCTCTAAAGAATTTATCCTAAGACAAGGACAAGGACTAAGGTGTGCCTGACCCAAGTGTTTCAATCTCCCCAAGTGCATGCAAACAATGAACAATGAATAAAGAAGATGGAAGAAGGATGATGTCTTTGAATTACCATGCTGGCAAAGAATATTAAATATAGAGGCGGGGCAAGATGGCGGACTAGGCAGAAGGATTGCACAGACCCTCTTCAACAAAGAAAAGGGAAACCAATAAATACAGACACAGAAGATAAT
>NW_006921663.1:7130967-7132881 GCF_000298275.1 Orycteropus afer afer
CCTGGAGAGGGACATCATGCTTGGAAAATTGGAGGGTAAGCCAAAAAGAGGAAGACCCCAAAAGGGATGGATTGGCATAGTGGCCACAACAATGGGCTCAAATATGGCAATGTTTGTTATGATGGTCCAGGAGTGGGAAATTTTTCATTCTGTTGTGTGAAGTCACTATGAGTTGATATCACCTTGACAACATCTAACAACAACAACATTTAACAGTAGTATGATTTAAAATCTTTTTGTGAATTATTCCAAGCACTTAATATAGAATGTCAATTATTCTTTATCAACTACATTTCTGATGATCAAGATCTCTCTAAGGCATGTAATTTATCACCTGTGAATCATTTTTAAAAATTCAAATGAATGGCCTATATGTTAATTAATACAGTAATTAATATTTAACATTTGTTGTAAATATTCATGTAATAGAGAAAACATTCTATGAGAGTTGTATGATACTTTGGTTGACTCAGAAAAGATCAAGTGCAGCATTTTCATTCTTTTTTTAAGTTCTCTTTTTAAGTTTATAATTTGTGTTGAATTTGATTTGAGTTAAAACTTTTCTAAGAAACAAACAAACAAAAAAAAGCACCTAGAATCCCACAGGCTACAAACTTTGCTATTTGTATATCATAAAATATAGAATATAGAAGAAATATATTACTTGCTTGATTGAGTCCTCCCCTCACTTTTTCAAGGCACAACATTTGGAGATATCCTATGAAACACTAATCCTGCCTATGAGAAATATGTACTCTAGAAATAAAAATAAAAGGTAAACTAAATAAAGAAACAAAAATACAACATTCCACAATGGCATATTAAGGGATGACATAATAGTTTAATGACAATATTAATTTGGGAAAGAAGTGATGTTAAATGGGAAATTATACAGGTTTATGCAAAGTATGATTAATGTCTGAGGATGGTGAAAACAGTTAACATACTTAGCTACTAGCCAAAAGTTTGGAGATCCAATTCCACCCAGAGAGGACTCAAAAGAAAAACCTAGTCTTGTATTTCCAAAAAATCTACTGCTGAAACCTATGTAGCATAGTTCTACTTGACACATGAGGTTGCCAAGATTCAGAGTTGACTCACCAACAACAGATTTATAGCAAGTGTATTTTATAAAGAACTCTAAGTAAATATTGAAGCTCTGGTTGTTCACTGGTTAAGACATTTGGTTGCTAAACCAAAGATTGCTTGTTCAAACCCACCTGCTACTCCATGGAGAAAGATGAGGTGGTCTGCTTCCATAAAGATTTACAGCCTTAATTGATAAAAATCCAACACCCAATCCTGATAAAACTCTCAGCAACATAGAAATAGTAGGGGAATCCCTCAACATAATAAAGAGCAAAACAAAAAACAAAAACAAAAAACAAAACAAAACAAAACAAAACTCACTGTTGTCCAATTGGAGCCCACTCACATCGACCCCTCCTTGGGTTTCAGAGGTGGTATCTCCTTCCTTCTGAGGAGTGGCTGGTGGGTTTGAACCTCTATTCTTCTGGTTAGTAGTCAAATGCCTTAGGCACTACACCATGAGAGCTCCTTCATAAAGGGCATGCAAAACCAACAGCCAACATTATTCTCAATGGAGAGAGACTGAAACCATTCCCCTTGCTAACAGGAATCAGACAAGGACACCCTTTATCACCACTTCTCTTCAACATTGTATCAGAAGTCCTAGC
Source organism: Orycteropus afer afer (assembly GCF_000298275.1). NCBI lineage: Eukaryota > Metazoa > Chordata > Mammalia > Tubulidentata > Orycteropodidae > Orycteropus > Orycteropus afer. The sequence continues at coordinate 7,132,665 of NW_006921663.1, forward strand.
CAAAGCAATAATGCAAGAAAAGGAAATCAAAGACATCCAAATAGGTAAGAAAAAAGTAAAACTATCCCTATTTGCTGATTATATGATTCTATACCTAGAAAACCCAAGAGACTCAGCCAATAAACTACTGGAACTAATTGAGAGATTTAGCCTAGTGGCAGGATACAAGATCAACATCCAAAAATCAGTTGTATTCCTCTACACCAGCAAAGAGATT
>NW_006921663.1:7132981-7162551 GCF_000298275.1 Orycteropus afer afer
AAAAAAAAAAAAAAGGAATAAATCTTATCAGGGACACAAAAGACCTGTACAAAGAAAACTACAAATCTCTTCCCCAAGAAACCACAAGAGATCTACATAAATAGAAGAACACACCATGCTCATGGATAGGAAGATTGAACATTGTGAAGATGTCAATTCTGCCCAAAGCAATCTATGCATTCAATGCAATCCCAGTCCAGATCCTATCACCATTCTTTAAGGATATAGAAAAATCAATCACTAATTTTATAATTTTATACAGAAAGGAAAGGGACCTTGAATAAGCAAAGCACTATTGAAGAAGAGGGGCAAAGTAGGAGGTCTCACACTCCTGGATCTCAATACCTACTATATAGCCACAGTAGTCAAAACAGCCTGGTACTGGTATAATGACAGACACATGGATCAGTGGAACAGAATGGAGAACCCAGAAATAGACCTATTGACCTATGTCAGCTGATTTTTGACAAAGGGCTGAAATGCATTAAATGGGGATGAGACTTTTTAACAAATGGTGCTGGCAAAACTGAATATGTATTTGCAGAAAAATGAAACAAGATCCATACCTTACACCATATACAAAAACTAACTCTAGATGGATCAAAAACTTCAATGTGAAACCTAAAGCTATAAAATTCCTCAAGGAAAAAGTAGGGGCAAATGTAGGGACCCTAGTTTATGGCATAAATAGACTGTCAAGTATAACCCAAAATGCACTAACAAATGAAGATAAACTAGATGAATGGGACCTTCTAAAAATTAACTTTTTATGTGCTTTGAAAGACTTCTGCAAATGAGTAAAAGAGAACCTACAGTTTGGGGAAAAAAATGGAAACAACATATCTGACAAGGGACTTATCTCTAAAATTTAGAGAAAAGTCCAACAGCTCTACAACAAAAAGATTAACAATCCAATTGAAAAATGGGCAGAAGACATGAATAGACACTTCACCAAAGAGGATATTCAGGCAGACAGCAAATACATGAAGAAATGTTCATGATCATTAGCCATCAGGGAGATTCAAAGCAAAACAACAATGAGACACCATCTTCTCCTGGCATTAATGGCCAGTTCTACAAGGAAAAAAATAACAAATGCTGGTGAGGATGTGGAGAGATTGGGACTCTCATACACTGCTGGTGGGACCTTAAAATGATACAACCCCTGAGGAAAGCAGTTTGGTGATTCTTTAAAAGGCTGGAATTAGAAATGCCATTTGACCTAGCCATTCTATTACTAGGCATATATTCTAAAAAAGTGAGGGGCAGAACAAGAACAGATATATGCACACCTATGTTCATCACAGCACTATTTACAATAGCAAAAAGACGGAAACAACCTATGTGCTCATCAAAAGAAGAATGGATAGCCAAACTATGGTTTGTACACACAATGGAATATTATGCAACACTAAAAAATGATGTAGAATCTGCAAAACACTGCATAACATGGATGAACTTGTAGGATGTTATGCTTAGTGAAATATGTCAATCACAGAAGGACATATATAGTCTTAGTTCTTTATTCTAAAAAATCATAGAAAAGTTTATATATGGAAAGAAATTTTCTTTCTTGGTTACCAGGGGTGGAAGGGGAGGGGAGGGAACACTGGCAAAAAAAAAAAAAAAAAAAAGAGCATTGAACCACGTCACTTTACTTTTGTGAATTTCACTGCATATAAATTATATTTCAATGAAATATACTCAAAAAAAAAAAAAAAAAAAAAAACATTTATGGCCCTCGAAACACTCTGGGGCAGTTCTACCCTGTCCTATAGTCTCTATGAGTCAGAATTAACTTGATGGCTCTGGGTAGGCACACATGGAGAAAAATTATTTGTACTTTTAAATTTAAGCTGAACTTACCATAGCTCAAGTAATATAAGATACAATAAAAGTATTTAATATTAGCTACAATTTTTGTCTATATAGAAGTTGCCAAAAAGTGTTGTTACTGAGCATGCTATAACTTTAAAGAATTTCACAATTTGGGGCATACATTTATATGGAACATAGATAACATTAACTTCCTACTGAAACTTCAGAAATATATCAGTTTTAGGAGATTTTAAAGGATATAAACTTCTGGTTATGAATGTTGTTAGGTGCTGTCGAATCATCTCTGTTTTGAATGTTGTTGTTGTTGTTTGCCGTGGAGTCAGACCCGACACATAATGACCCCTCCTTGGGTTTCTGAGGCAGTATCACTATGGAAATAGATAAAGTAATTGTATTCCACCTTATTCTTTCCACTCATTTTAATTAAAATCCTGGACCAAATACATAAAGCAATGAATCCAAAAACCAAAACCAAACTCACTGCAATAAGGTCAATTTCGACTCATATCGACCCTCCTTGGGTTTCTGAGGCAAGTTTTAATGCCTTAGGACTCTAAAAGTCTAAAAGAGGATAGAAGAAGATAGACAGCTACAGACCTCATTACTAAAGCATAAAATGTCACCCAGGATGGTGATAAGAAGGAATGTTTTCATATCTACAGTATCTCTTTATCCAGTGTTTTTTTTTTTCTTCTTTTTTTTAAATGATAGATTTCATTTGCGGTCTCACTCTCTCTTTCTCTGTGTTTCTCTCTTATGTTATCTTTTCCTCTTACTTCATTTCAACCTCTATGTCTGTGTGTGAGAGTGACTGTGACACCCTCTCTTCTCTCTTTTCAGATCAATCTTTCAGAATTTAGTTTAATAGTATTGTGGGTTTCTTTTCTAATTTTTTTTTTTTTTAAGTAAATACAATTTGGCTTTGATTATCCCCCTTTTTTTTCTTTTTTTTTTATTTTATTGTGATTTGGGTGAAAGTTCACAGAGCAAATTCACTTTCCATACAGCAGTTCACATACACTTTGTCTCATGACATTGACTACAATTTACCCCAATGCAACAGCTCCCCTTCCACATCCTCCTGATAGTTACCTCTTCCCTGTGTCCATATCTCCACGCACTCCTTCCCCTGAGTTGTCTCCCTGTGCATAAACAGTCCTTCTTTCTCCCATGATTGTTCTCTCCAAGGAGTGAATCTACCTCAGGTAAATGTTCAACTCATATCTATGTTTTGTTTGGCTGGAAGCCACAGGTGTGTGTTCAATTCCAGACCTGAAGGGCAGTTAGGGGCCATAGTCTCAGTAGTTCTACTAGGCTCTATCTGACCAGTAACCCTGATTGCCCTTTCCCCCCCCGTTTTATTTATTTATTTTTTTCCAAATGATTTTGAGTTTTGTTCGACATTGTTCTCCCTCTCTATCCAGGATCTCCTACCTAGATCCCTCTCCAAGTAGTTGACAGTGGTAGTCAGGCACCATCCAGTTCTTCTGGTCTCATAGTCATGTAGGCTGGAGATCACATGGTATATCAGTCACTTGGACTAATTGTTTCAATGAACCTTTGGTTTTCTTCATTCTTCTTTACTCTGGATGAGGAGAGATCCATCGTTGCATCTCGATAGCTGCTTGCAAGCTTTTAAGAACTCAGTCGCTACTTGCCAAAGTATGAAATGTGTTATTATCCCCATTTTTTGTAATTATGGTAGCATAGTGCCTAAGGTATTTGATTGCTAACCAGAAGGCTGGTGGTTCAAAGCCACCAGCAACTCCTTGGAAGGAAGGTTGGGCAATCTACTTCCATAGTGATACTGCCTTGGAAACTGAAAGGGTCACTATGAGTCAGATCCAACTTGACAGCAGTGGATTATCTTCTTAAAAGGTATGCTTAATATTTTAATTTTCAATATTTTCTATTATTTTATTCCTTCCCTTTGATTATCTATGAGTAGGTTTTAGCTCCATCAAAAATAATATTTTGGAATATAGTACTTCATTATTATTCAACTTAAATATTTTTCCAAGTTGTTTTAAGAATTTCCTTTAACTATGTGTTCATATGCCTCAAACATAAACTTCAAATATAAAAGCCTCGTGATTAAAACATATTAAAAATAGTTATAGTAACACATTAGCATGAAACTGCCAGAATTTCAAATCAGATTCAGAAGAGAAGGTGGAATGAGGAATATCATTACTGAAGTCAGATAGATCTTGACTGAAAGAATAGAATTCAAGGAAGATATTTACTTGCCTTCTATTGACAATACAAAGGCATTAGATTCTATGGATCATAATAAAATATAGATAACATTGCAAAGAATGGGAATCCAAGAACACGGACTTGTGCTCATATATAACTTGAACATAGACCAAGACATGATTGAACAGAAAAAGGGGATACTGCATAGCATAAAATTAGGAAAGATGTGCATCCTCTCACCATACTTATTCAACTGTGTAAAACCAAAAAAAACAAAACTCACTGTCATTGAGTCGATTCTGAGTCAGAGCAACTCCCATTGTGTTTCCAAAGCAGTAAATCTTTACAGAAGTAGATTGCCCTATTTTCCTTCCATGGAGTGGCTGGTGGGTTTGAACCACCAACCTGCTGATTAGCAGTCAGATGTCTTAAACGCTATGCCACCAGAGTTCCTTATTCAATTGTATACTGAACATGTAATTCGAGAACCTGGACTACACAAAGAAGAATGTGACATCAGGATTAGAGGAAGTCTCATTAACAACTTGTGATACGCAGATGAAACAACCTTGTTGAAAATGAAGAGGATTAACACAGTGGCTGCACAAATGGGATCAAAAATAGCAATGACTTTGAGAATGTCACAGGACTGTGTTTAGTTTTCTTGTACATAGCATTGCTATATGTCAGAACAAATTCAATAGCATCTGACAACAACAACAACAACATGATATCTGTGTTTGAAATATATTATTCTTTGATTAGTGACCAATTATTTCAACAATCATTCATTAAGTGTGAAAAATTCTCCTTTGGAGGAGACTAAATGTTAATAAATGTATAATATGATGGTAATGATGCATATATAGCATTTGCTTAGATATCAATAGAATTGGCAGGAACCAGTGCAGTCATGTATTTGAGGCCATAGTACCAAAAACAAAACAAAACAAAACAAAAAACTGTATATAGCCTTAAGGCATTAGACTACTAACCAGAAGACTAGTGGTTCAAACCCACCAGCCACTCCTCGGCAGGAAGGTTGGGCAATCTACTTCCACAGCGTTACTGCCTTGGAAACTGAAGGAGGGGTCGCTACAGTCAGACAGCAGCTTTATAATACATAATCCTAAAATTTGTCACTGCACTGATCCAAAGCCCAGCAGTTAATGAGTGAAGTTTGCCTTTCAAATAGAATACTGAAAAGAAATTAATAATTCAAGTCCATTAAAAAAGAAAATCAACAAATCAAACAACCCTGTGCCAGAAGCTTTACATATATAATATCACTTAATCCTCCCAACATCTCTGTGACAAATTATATTGTTCTTTAGCTAAACAAAAACTCAAGGGTCAGAGTGGTTTATCATTGATCACGATTTCACAGGTACAATGTGAATAGGTGGTAAAAAATCATATTTGTCAAACGACAAAATTCCTGACTTTTTTTTTTTTTTATTTTTTTATTAGGATTTGGGTGAAGATTTACAGAGTAAATTCACTTTTCATACAGCAGTTCACATATACTTTGTCTCATGTCATTGACCAAAATTTACAATGCAGCAGCTCCCCTCCCACTTCCTCCCCATAGTTACCTCCTCCCAGTGTCCATCCCTTCATACTCTTCGAGAGGCCCATTTTCTTCCAACCCTGTATATGATCTTGGATACACTCTCCATTTAGACATACATAATTGTTTAGCTTGTTCACCCATCTATCCGTCCCTATACCCATATTTGCTTTCATTAACAACTCAGTATTGTATTTACAAAGGGGTTCATATTTGTTGTTTGTACTGCCCATGTAACTCTCTCTGTCTTTCTCATCCTCAATGCTGCCATATTGGTCACTCACATTTGGTACATTGCCCTTCTCTTCACCCAAATCAATATTTATCTCTATCTATCTAACAGCATTCCCTCCCCTTCCCTCCCACCCCTGGTAACCAACAAAGAAAATGTCCTCCAATATATAAACATTTCCTTAACTTTTACAATAACGGACTAATACAATATTTGTCCTTTTGTGACTGACTTATTTTGCTCAGCATAATGTCCTCCAAGTTCATCCACGTTATGCGGTGTTTTGCAGATTCTACATTATTCTTTAGCGTTGCATAGTATTCCATTGTGTGAATGTACCAAAGTTTGGTTATCCATTCCTCAGTTGTTGGACATCTAGGTTGTTTCCAAGTTTTGGCTATTGTAAATAGTGCTGCGATGAACATCGGCGTGCATATATCTGTTCTTGTTATGGCTCTCACTTCTTTAGGGTATATGCCTAGTAATGGGATGGCTGGGTCAAATGGTATTTGTATCTCCAACTTTTGAAGGAATTGCCATACTGCTTTCCACAATGGTTGTACCATTTTACAGTCCCACCAGCAGTGTATGAGAGTCCCAATCTCTCCACAACCTCGCCAGCATTTGTTATTTTCTGTCTTGTTGAACTTTGCTACTAGTGCTGGAGCAAGATGGTATCTCATTGTTGTTTTGATTTGCATCTCTCTAATAGCTAATGATCGTGAGCATTTCTTCATATGTTTGTTGGCCGCTTGAATATCCTCCTTGGTGAAGTGTCTGTTCATGTCTTCTGCCCATTTTTTAATTGGATTGTTTGTCTTTTTGTTATTGAGGTGTTGGAGTGTTCTATAAATTCTAGAGATAAGTCCCTTGTCAGATATGTTATTACCAAATATTTTTTCCCAATCTGTAGGTTCTCTTTTGACTCTTTTGGAGAAGTCTTTGGAAGCACATAAACATTTAATTTTTAGAAGGTCCCAATCATCTGGCTTCTCTTCTGCTGTTGGTGCATTTTGAATTATGCTTGGTAGTCTATTTATACCAAATATTAGGGCCCTTAAGTTTGAGCCTAAATTTTCCTTGAGAAACTGTATAGTTCTAGGTTTCACATTTAAGTCTTTGATCCATCTGGAGTTTGTTTTTGTGTGTGGTGTGAGGTACATATCTTGTTTCATTTTTCTGCAAATGGATCTCCAGTTTTGCCAGCACCATTTATTAAACAAACATTCTCTTCCCCACTTAATGGATTTGGGGGACTTTTTTTTTTTTTTTTTTTACATTATCTTTTGCTGTTTGCCACTTGGATATGCCAATTACTTTGATTAAACAACAAAATCTTTTTGGCTGCCTAAGGAGCTCTCGTGGCAGAATGGTTAAAGCATTTGGCTGCTAACCAAAAGACCACTGTTTTGAACACTGCAGGAGAAGAATGAGGTAGTCTGCTTCTGTAATGATTTACAGCCTAGGAAACCCTATGTTGGTTGTTGTTATTTGCCATCGAGTCAGACCCAACTCATAGGGACCCCTCCTTGGGTTTCCGAGGCAGTATCACTACGGAAGCAGATTGCCCCATCTTCCTTCCCAGGAGTGGCTGGTGGGTTTGAACCGCCAGCCTTCTCATTTGCAGTCAAGTGCCTTAGACACTACCCTACCAGAGTTCCCAATTATGTGTAGGCATTAGATATAGAGTCAGAATTGATCTGTTCAATAAATATTGATATACTTTTAACGCACTGCTGTCGAATCACATCCGACTCATAGCGACCTCTCCTTGGGTTTCTGAGGCGATATCACTACGGAAGTATATTGCCCAATCTTCCTTTCAAGGACTGGCTGGTGGTTTTGAACTGCCAGTCTTCTGGGTAGCAGTCAAATGCCTTAGGCACTATGCTAACAGAGCTCCCACGAAACCCTATAGGGCAGATCTACTCTGTACTAAGGTTCACTCTGAGTCAGAATCAACTCCATGACAGAGGATTTGGTTGGGTTTTATAATTGGAAATTGTTGAGCTATTCTCCATATTATAGTTTACCTTGCTACTTTTGCAAGTACAAAGACAAAGCAGCTGCTTATTTTCTAAATCTTTGTTTTCTAAATTATTGTCTACTGAAAGATATTTTAAAGGAATGCAAATTTCACTTTAAGAGTAAAATATTAAGTCACATGTAGAACAGAAAGCAGCAGAAGAAATAATTAAGCAAGGTGATTCCTTTATCCCTGCACTGAGGTCAACAAAGTCTCCATTTTTCAATTAGTTAGAATATAAAGAATAACCTTGAGCATGTCTTTAGCTTTCATCTTTTTTCCTTTTTTCATATACACATGACCTAAAGTAGAAAGAGAATGAACAAAGCTAATCCTCATGCCTTTGTAACTGCTATGTAAAATCAGCAAGTAATTTTCTTGTTTCAGTTAGATAAAAATGATCTTCTGCTATAAATTATCTTTGGTTTCTTTAAATCTAGTAATTATCATTCTTAATTTGTAAAAAATATAATACCTTGAAATCATTTGAAATTTATAAAAAAATTTACAAGTGCAGCAAAAAAATTACTTTTCTGTACCATCTAAGAATGAATTTGATGCTTTGCAAACAAGAACATTCCTTTTTGTAACTAAGCACAGTAAAACAAACAAAAAACAGTTGCCCTGTAGCAGATTCTGACTCACGGTGAGCTCGGGTGTGACAAAGCAGACTGGTGCTTCATAGGGTTTTTAATGACAAATATTTTAAAAGTAGACCATTAGGTCTTTCCTCCAAGGCACCTCTACACGGACTTGAAGTTCCAACGTTTCAGTTAGCAGCTGAGATCATTAACTGTGTGTTCCACCTCAGGTTATAACCACAGTAAAGCCATCAAATTCAGACTACTAACACTAACACTTTACTACTGACTTATCCTTAAATTTATTTTAAATTTCACCAACTGCCCCAATAATGTCCTTTATACAAAAAAAAAAAAAAAAGTTTAAAAACATCTGCAGAATTTAGTTTCTGTCTCTTCAGTCTTCCGTTTGAAGCAGTTCATCAATCTTTCTTTAATTTTCATGACCTTGACACTTTGAGGGTTATAAGCTATTAATTTTCTAAAGTGCCCCTTGATTTAAGTTTTCCTGACTTTTTCCCTTGATTAAATACAGCAGGAACATCATGGAAATGAGGCTATGTTTTTCTTACTTCATATTATTGAGTATTATTCCTAGCCTTATCAAGATTTCTTCTCTTTCCCAAGGAAAAATTTGAAAAATTAATTTCATATCATCAGCACTGTATTTGATTCTAACAATTTGAAAGTTTCTTCTTGATATTGGGGGGGGGGAAGTCAAAGTATATTCATTATTATTTTTTTTTTTTTTTGCCCAATAATGTAATGGAAAATTTACCCAATATCATGAGATTAAATGTAAGCAAATAAACAAATAAATAAAAAGCATAAGAATTGAGAAGGAAGAAGAAATTACACTATGTATGATTTACAATGTAAAAAATACAAAAGAATGTACAGGTAATTTTAAAAAAAAGATATGTATCAAGATTACTGATTCCCAAATCCATTTGTCTTTCTATATTTAAGCATTCTTTTCTCCATTTATTGTGATGCTGCTTATTGGTCCACTTGTGAGGATTTTAGTTTTCATTATGTGTAATTGTAATCCATACTGAAGGCTATACTCTTTGATCTCTATCAGTAAGTGTTTCAGGTCTTCTTCACTTTCAGCAAGCAAGGTTGTACCATTGGCATATCTCAGGTTGTTAATGAGTCTTCCTCCAATCTTGATGCTGTGCTCTTCTTCATATAATAATGCTTCTTAGTTTACTTGCTCAGCAGAAAATGGAAAACAGATTGAAATAGTCTAAGATTTCATTTTACTTGGATCCACAATCAATGCTCATTGAAGCAGCAGTCAAGAAATCCGACGTAGTATTACACTAGGCAAATCTACTGCAAAAGGTTTCTTTAAAGTGTTAAGAAGCAAAGATACCACTTTGAAGACTAACATGTACCTAACCCAAGCCATTGTATTTTAAATTGCCTCATATGCCAGAATGCTTTTTAGAGGTGAAAATGTCCAGATTTTGTCTCTCATACTTTGGTCATGTTATCAGAAGGAATGACTATCTGAAGAAGGATATCATGCTTGGCAAAGTAGAGAGTCAGAGAAAAAAGGGAAGACCCTCAAAAAGACCAATTGACACAGATGAACTCATGCATAGCAATGATTGTGAGGATGGCGCAGGAACAAGCATTGTTTTTCATGTGGGAAGCTAAGACTAAGAACCTACTCCATGGCACCTAACAATAGCATACACCAGCAACTTTTAGTGATGTTTATTTTGACCCTCTAATTACCATGGTGTCTGCAAGTTTTTTTCACCAAAAAGTTAAATTTCTTCCCCTGCACTCAATAAGTATTTTGGAGAGAAGGAACCTAAGTACATCTTCAAAAGCTGTTTCTTATCAAATTTTCAAATAACTAATTGTAAAATTGATATCACTATGGAGTAAAGTGTCTAAATTTCTGTTTAGAGATTTATACTGTATTGCAATAATTATTTAGTTGAGTGCTCAAATTGTCCTATATATAAACACTGTAACCCTTCTAAGGTAACTCTCATATACTTGTGTCATGTCTCAGTTATTTTGTGAACAAGTTATTTTAGTTTCATATGGAAAAATTTTCTGCACCAAAGTTATAATTAGCCATTTCTTTAAGCAAGTATGACTTGGTATAGTGAAAAATGGTATTTAGAAATTAAGATCTGGCCACTAGGTGATGTGATTATTGCTATTGAGATATCATTGCTTCCTATTCTTTTAAGAAGACAGTGAATAACTGTGTGTGTATGTGTTTGTGTATAAATTTATGTTTACATACATATATTTATCACATGGAGGTCTGGTAGCATAGCATTTGACTGGTAACTAGAAGGGTGGAGGTTCAAACCCACCAGCCACTCCTCTGAAGGAAGATTGGCCAATCTACTTCCATAGTGATAACACCTCGGAAAATATGTTTACATCTATATTTATTTCTATCTCTATATATTAGCTTACATAAGTTCACAGCATTCTAAACCATTACAACAGAGTTCTTTCTAGTTTCCTTTTTCTATATTTTTGACTCTCTTTTTTAGCAGTGAGAAATCAAATTGCCACTATCTTTAATATTGTTCTTACTTAATCAGTTCCCATTTTGTAACCATCTTCCACACTGCCACTATAATCTCCCCTTTGCAGATGCCGTCACTCATCCACTGGATCAGGGTTAACACCTTTAGGCAGGTGCCCCAACATAGGACACTGTCTCTGACACTTGGTGCTGTGAACATCCCTTGCACATATATGATCCTCACTCCAGTGAGTATCCCTGGTACACAGACAATCCAGTGTCACACTGCTTACCCACAGGAGGGCCACCTAATTCTTGTGGACTAAATTGTTTAGAAGGGAAGGAAGGGGATAAGAAAGGAAACTAGGAAGAGGAAGAGAAAATATAACTTTAAAACATAACAAAGACATTGAATTTAATGCATATTTGTTTCTTTCCAGATTGGAACAGCAAAATTATGTCATACATCTGGTCATGACTTTTAAAAACTAATTTAAATGAGAGTAAGAATACAGAAAAGTCCATAGTATTCAAGGATGTTCCACCATTCATCTGTCAGTTTATACTACTGTGGTGGCTTGTGTGTTTCTCTGATGTTAGAAGTTATGTCACTGGTATTTCAAGTACCAGAAGGGTCACAAATGGTGAACAGGTTTCAGCAGAACTTCCAGAATAAGACAGAGTAGGAAGAAGAAAGAGGGAGTCAATTTCTTAAAAAAAATTAGCCACTGAAAACCTTATGAATAGCAGTAAAACATTGTCTGATATAATGCTGGAGGATGAATCCCTCAGTTTGGAAGACATTCAAAGTACAATGGAAGAAAAGCTGTCTCCTCAAAAAAGATGCTACCTTAATGAAATGGATAGAGTAAAGCTTTCGGAATCTTCATTAGCTGATGGGCCAAGAGTCAAAATGAGAAGAAACAACTGCAAATGTCCATTACTAACTAGACCATGTTGTTATGTTGTTGTTATGTGCCGTTGAGTTGAAATTATAAATCTGTAAATCTATAAATATTGAAAGTTGCCAAAAATGAAATGGAATGCATAAATATCAATATTTAGGCATTAGTGATCTGAAACGTACTGGTATTGACCATTGACCTATTATATGGTATACTATGCTAGAAATGAAAAAAAAAAAATGAAAACTGATGTTGTCCTATCCATCATCAAAACAACAACAACAAAAACTGAAGATCTATCCTAAAGCACAATACTGTTAGTGATAGCACAATATTAATATGCCTACAAGGAAGACCAGTTAGTACTGCTATTATTCAATTTATGCACCAACCTCTAAAGCCAAAGATGAAGAAATTGAAGATTTTTACTAATTTCTGCAACCTGAAATTGACCAAACATGTAATCAAGTTGCACTGATAATTGCTGGTGTTTGGAAAATGAAAGTTGAAAACAAAGAAGAAGCATTGGTAGTTAGAAAATATGTCCTTGCTAATAGAAATGATGCCAGAAACCACATGAAAGAATTTTGCAAGACCAATGGCTTATTTGTTGGAAATACCTTTGCTAAACTACATGATTGGTAAATAGAAACATGGACCTCACCAGATGGAGTACACAAGAATCAAATCAACTATTTCCGTGGAGAGAGATGATGGAAAAACTCCATATCTTCAGTCAGAACAAAACCAGTGGTTCTCTGTGGAACAGACTACCAACTGGTCATATGCAAGTGTAAATTGAAGCTGGAAAGAAATTAAAATAAATCAATGAGAGACAAAACACTGCTTAGAATACATCCCACCTGAATTTAGAAGCCATCTGTTAAATAGATTTAATTCATTGTACAGTAAAGACCAAAGACAAGACAAGTTGTGAGATGGCATCAAGAACATCATATTTGAATTAAGCTAAATGCCTGGACCTCCGGAGTGGCAGGATATCCAGGTAAAAAAGGGGCAAGGCTAGCCCCAATCCCCCTAGATCCAGGAAAAGGAGGGAGCAGGAGAGGCTGGGGAGCTCTGGAGAGGCAGGATATCCAGGTTACAATGAGCAGGAGTCAAGGCTAGACCACAAGCCCCCTAGAGCCAGGAAAGGGAGGGAGCACCCAGGGTCCACAAAGTGGCAGGTTCTAGGTAGGAATTAGGTAAGTGGAGGGTGCAGAGGTTTCCAACTGCTGAGGGAGACAAACTTGTCTGTCAGTTTGTCATCATGTGGGGGTTGTACATTGGTGTGAGGTTTGAGGCTGTACCACTGGTGTTTCTGACACCAGCAGAGTTGCACATGGTACACAGGTTTCAATGCAGCTTACAGACTAAGACAGAGTAGGGAGAAGGAGGAGGCCATACACTTCTCAAAAATTGACCAAGGAAAACCTTATGAATAGCAGAAAACACTGTCTCATACATAACTTGGCAACATTATGAATAGCTTGGAAACATTGTCTGACACAGTGCAGGAAGACAAGCCCCTTGGTTTGAAAGGCATTCAAAATATGACCAGGAAAGAGCTGTCTCATCAGAGTAGAACCAACCTTAATGATAAGGACAAAATAAGTCTTTCAGAACCTCCATGTGTTGACATAGCATAACTCAAATTGAGGAGAAACAGCTGCAAAGATCCATTAATAATCGGAACATGGAATGTATGAAGTACGAATTAGTGAAATTGGAAGTTGTCAAAAATGAAATGGAAAGCATAAAGATTAATATCCTGGGCATTAGTGAGCTGAAATGGATGGGTTTTGGGCATTTTGAATCAGACAACCATCTGATCTACCATGCTGAGAATGATAAATTGAAGAGGAATGGCATGGCATTCATTGTCACAAAGGATGTTTCAAGATCTGTCCTGAAGTACAATGCTGTCAGTGATAGTGTAATATCCATAAGCCTACAAGGCAGACCCATAAATACTACTATTAGTCAAATTTATGCACCAACCACCAAAGCCAAAGATTAGAAAATTGACAATTTTTATCAACTTCTGCACTATGAAATTGACTGAACATGCAATCATGGTGTGTTGCTTATCACTGGTAATTAGAATCCAAAAGTTGGAAAAGAAGAATCACCAGTAGTTGGAAAATTTGGCCTTGGTGACAGAAATAACGCTGGAGATCGCATGATGGAATTTTGTAAGACCAATGACTAATTAATTGCAAATATCTTTTTTCAACAACACAAATGGTGGCTCTACATGTGGTTTTCACCAGATGGACTAAACAGAAATCAAATTGACTACATCTCTGGCAAGAGGCAATGGAAAAGCTCAATGCCTTCTGCCAAACAAGGCCAGGAGTTGATTGTGGAACAAGCCCTCAACTGCTCATATGTACGTTCAACTTGAAGTTGACAACAATTAAAACAAGTCCATGAGAGCCAAAATATGACCTTGAATATAGCCCTCCTGAATTTAAAGACCATCTAAAGAATAGATTTGATGCAGTAAACACCAATGACTGAAAACCAGAAGAATTGTGAGATGACATCAAAAGCATCATTCATGAAAAAAGCAAGAGGTTATTCAAAATACAAGAAAGAAAAGATCAAAATGGAAGCTTGCCCTTGAATGAAGAGTAGCTAAAGCAAATGGAAGGAATGACAAGATAAAAGAGCTGAACATAAGATTTCAAAGAACAGCTTGAGCAGAGAAAGTCAATTACTATAATGAAATGTGCAAAGACCTTCAGTTAAAAAAACAAAAGGGAAGAACATGCTCAGCATTTCTCAAACTAAAAGAACTGAGGAAAATATTTAAGCCTCAAATTGCAATATTGAAAGATTCTATGGGCAAAATATTGAATGATGCAGGAAGCATCAAAAGAAGATGGAAGGAATACACAGTGTCACTGTACCAAAAAGAACTAGTTGATCTTCATCCATATGAGGAGGTGGCATATGTTCAAGAACCAATGGTACTGAAGGAAGATGTCAAAGCTGCACTGAAAGAACTGGGGAAGAACAGGCTCCAAGAATTGACGGAATACCCACTGAGATATTTCAAGAAACAGATGCCCCACTGGAGGCACTCATTCAGTTATGCCAAGAGATTTGGAAGTCAGCTACCAGGCCAACTGATTGGAAGAGATCCATATTTGTGCCCATTCCAAAGAAAGGTGGTCCCACAGAATGTGGAGATTATCAAACAATATCATTAATATTGTATGCAAGTAAAATCTTACTGATGATAATTCAAAAATGGTTGCAGCCATATATTGACAGAAAGCTTTCAGAAATGCAAGCTGGATTCAGAAGAGGATGTAGAATGAGGGATATCATTGCTGATGTCAGACAGATTTTGACCCAAGGCAAAGAATACCAGAAAGACATGTACTTGTGTTTTATTGATTATGAAGAAACATTGATTTTGTGGATCATAACAAACTGTGGATAACATTGAGAAGGATGGGAATTCCAGAACACTTAACTGTATTCATGAGGAACCTCTATGTAGACCGGGGGCTGTCATTTGAACAGAAAAAGGGAATACTTTATGGTTTAAAGTCAAGAAGGGAGTGCGTCAGGGTTGTATCCTTTCACCATACTTATTCAATCTGTATGTTGAACAAATAATCCAAGAACCTGGAGTATATGAAGAAGAACATGGCATTAGGATTGAAGGAAGAATCACTAACAGCCTGCAGTATGCTGATGACAAAATTTGCTTGCTGAAAGTGAGGGTGACTTGAAGTAGTTATTGAGAAGATTGAAGAATACAGTCTACAGTATGGATTACATCTCAATATAAAGAAAACAAAAGTCCTCACAATTGGTCCTGTAAGCAACATTATGATAAATAGAGAAAAGATTGAAATTGTCAAAGACTTTGCATTACTTGGTTCTACAATCGACACCAATGGATGCAGCAGTCAGGACATACGACGACATATAGCAGTGGGCAAATTGGCTGCAGAGGACCTCTTTCAAGTGCTGAAGTGCAAAGAAGTCTCCTTGAAGACTAAGGTGCACCTGACACAAGCCATGGTATTTTCCATCACCTCACATGCATGTGAGAGCTGGACAATGAATAAGGATGACCAAAGAAGAAATTGATGGTTGTGAGCTGTGGTGTTGGTGAAGAATTCTGAAAGTACTGTGGACTGCTGAAAGAACTAACAGGTCTGTCCTGGAGGAAGTGCAGCCAGAATGCTCCTTGAAGGATAGAATAGCCAGACTTTGTCTCACCTACTTTGGTCATGTTGTCAGAAGGGACCATTCCTTGGAGAAGGATGTCATGCTTGGTAAGGTGGAGGGTCAGTGATAGAGGGGAAGGCCCTCAACAAGATGGATTGACACAGTGGCAGGAACAATGGGCTCAAATATAGTAAGAATCAGGGAGCTGGCTCAGGACTAGGTGGTGTTTCATTGTTCTGTGCATAGGGACTCTATGAGTCAGAGATGACTTGAATGGACCTAACAACAACAACAACAACAACAAACGTCATTTAAAGGACAGAAAAGAAAGGAACAATCAAAATGGAATCAGAAGAGAATCTGAAACTTGCTCTTGAACAGAGAGTAGCTAAAGCAAATGGAAGAATAGGTGAAGGAAAGTATCTGAACCGAAGACAAAGTAATGTACTATAATGACATGTGCAAAGACCTGGTCTTAGAAAATTAAAAGATAAGAACATGTTAGCCATTTCTCAAGCTGAAAGAAATAAAAAAGAATAATTTGATTCTAAGTTTTCAATATTGAAGGATTCTATAAGCCAAATATTGAACGATGTAGGAAGTATCAAAAGAAGATGGAAAGAATACACAGAGTCACTGTTCCAAAAAGAACTGGTCAGTATTTAACCATTTTAGGAGGTACAATATGATTGGGCAATCTACTTTCATAGAGCTACCACCTCAGAAACCCAAGGAGAGGTTGCTATGAGCCTGAGTGACTCCACCGTAGTGAGTTTGGTTTGGTTTATATGACTAAGGATAGATGGTATCGAAGAGAGATGTCCAACATGCACTGAAGGAATTAATGGAAAAATAAGCCTGCGGGCATTGATGGAATCCCTATTGAGATGTTTAAACAAATGGATGCAATGCTGGAAGTGCTCACTCTTTTATGCCAACAAATTTATGAAACAGCTACCTAAGCAAACAATTGGAAGAGACCATATTTGTTCTCATTCCAAAAAAGATGGTGCAATGGAATGAGAAAATTATTGAAAAATTTCATTAATATAACACACAATAAATATTTTTGCTGGAGATAATTAAAAAGCTCTTGCAGCAGAAGATGGACAGGCAACTGACAGAAATTCAAATCAGACTCTAATGTGGGCATAGAATGAGAGTCTGTATCATAACATCACGATTGGAGAGAGACTTATTAACACCCTGTGATATGCAGATGACACAATCTTGCTTGCTGAAAGTGAAGGACTTGACACACTTATTGTTGAAGATCAAAGATACAGTCTTCAGAAAAGATTACACCACAGCATTAAAACAAAACAAAACCCCTCACAACTTGTCCAAAGAGAAGTACAGTGATAAAGGAAGAAAAGATTGAAGTTGTCAAGGATTTCATTTTACTTGGACCCATAATTAATACCCATGGAAGCAGCAGTCAAGAAATCAAACGATACAGTGCATTGGAGAAATCTGCTGCAAAAGATCTCTTTAAAGTGTTAAAGATCAAAGATGTCACTTGGAAAACTACGTTGTACCTGACCCAAGCCATGGTCTTTTCAGTAGCCTTATAGACAGGAGAAAACTGGACAATGAACAGGGAAAACTAAAAAGAATTGATGCATTTGTATTATGGTGTTGGCAAAGAATATTGAATATATCATGGACTATGAGAGAAATGAAAATATCTACCTTGCAAGCAGTACAACCAGATGCTCCTTAGCATTCTTCATTTTTCATACTTTGGTCATGTTATTAAGAGATACAGGTCTCTGAAGAAGGATCTCATGTTTGGTGAAGTAGGTGGTCAGCAAAAGAAGGAAGACTCTCAACAAGATGGATTGACACAGTGACTATAACAATGATCTCAAGCTTGGCAACAATTGTAGGGATGACACAAGACCTGGCAGTGTTTCATTCTGTTGTAAATAGGGTCACCATGGGTCAAAACTGATTCGATGATACCTAAGATCTTAAAAACTATTCCTTGGTTATAGATACTAAAGACTCCTTCCTAAACACTTATACACATTCACACAAAAATTTTGAAAGATATCAACAAAAGTAACTATTAATAATATTTTCTTACAGAATTTACATTACTTGTAGACTTTCTAGTGTTATAGTTTTTCAATAGAAAATAATCCTATTGCTACAAAACAGATAAAGAGAGGTAAGCAAAAGAAAAAGACAGTAAGTTCTGTGATATTTATGAGACATTATTTTCAAAAATTGTGTGCTTTTAACACAATGTAGTATTTCTTTAAAATTTAAAAATAAGTTATAAAATTATAAGGCAATTTTAAAATATTTTAAAAAATAATAAAATCTAAAGCTAAACATACTGAAAAACAAACACAAATCAGATTTCATTTAGTTGTTGCTTATTCTTTTTCTTTCCTTGTGATGCTATTAGAGGTCTTATTAGTTTTTTCTTTTTGTTTTTCCTTCCTTTCTCTCTAAACAGCCACTTGACTCTCTGACCCACACTCTTGGACTTTATGGAATAGGGTTAAAACCAGCATCAAAAATGGCAAAATCTGCAGTGCCTGACCTACAAGAAACCACACAGAGGTAACCTGATCAAGTGGAAAGAGCACAGTCTTGAGATAAGATGGATTTGTTTCTTGAGATTGCTCCTTAATATTTGATGGATTAAAGTTTGCATATTTTAAAATGTGTAAATATTAGAATTAAAAATATCTATTTTTTTATATAGTAGTGGTATATGATAAGTTTCTAACCCAGAGTTTGGCACATTTCCTTGATTTTAGTTGATTTTCTCCTTTCTAAATATGCTAACATCAGTTTTTTACTTTCCTGTTATTTCCCTAGTATCTCCCTTGTAATCAATTTCATTCTGCTCCTGCTCTACTGGCTAACCTATCTGGTAGACATGTATTTGAACTTTAATTCCAATGAGAACTCTGAAAACTTACTCTTCTATTCTCTTTATGTGTACAAATATAGAGGTCAAGGATATTAAAAAAAAAAAAAAAAAAAAAAAAGAGAGAGAGAGAGTGAGAGAGAGATAACAATAAATGCCCACACAGGTCAGAAACACTTACACATAAAAATGTAAACAAGGTAGAGATATCATTTGAAAGTTTGGTAAATTGAAATGTAACGACTCAGCTATAGATCAGTTGCTACTCAGCTCCAGCAAGTTTATAGAATTGTTTTTAGCATCAATTGAGTTGGCCTCTGATTCATGGCAACTCCATGCAAAATGGAACCAAACACTGCCAGTCCTGTGCCATTCCCAAGAACACTTGTGGATCATGCAATTGTGATTCATAGGGTTTCCCTTGGCTAATATTTGGAAGTAGATCACCAGGCATTTTGCCTTAGCCCATCTTAGCCTGGAAGCTTCACAGTGACGGGTGGAGGAACAGGTATGGCCCTGATTAATTTATGAAAGACTTCTGAGAACATGATATTTATTTTTAGAACTGAAACATAAAAAGGAGCTAGTTATACAGAGAGAGGAGTATATTTTAGGCAGTGGAAGTAGCATGCACAAAGGTCCTTAGATATATAGTATTTATATTGTATTTTGAAGACTTGTTATTATGTAGATAAGGGCACATTCCAGAAACTACCCTTATTTGAGAGGAAAGACTTGAGGAAATTGTATAGGCGACCTATAGATCTTGAGAGGTTGCTACTTTGGAACAATAATTAAAGAGATTTCATTGAGTTTTTCTTTTTTCTCCTCTCCAAAGGAGAATTTAACAGAGATAAGGCATTTGTTGTTGTTGTTATAGTTGTTTCCCAAAATTTCTGAATTACATGGCAACAAGCTATTTTCCCATTTAGGTAGGGATATTTAATTGTTGTCCCCAGATTTTATTCTAATGAAATAAATTGTAGAGAAGCACAAAAAGAAAGGAAGAAAGAAAGAAACAGGAAAAAATGTAAAGTACACATACATAAGTACCAATTTTTTAAATAGTTTCCAGGGACTTATTGAAACCTGGTCATAGGGGAACTTCAGCCTATACAACCCTGAGACAAAAAGACTTAGATAGTGCCTGGCTACCAAAGCTAACCACTCAGAAAAGGATGAAATTTAGAGATCCTGGATATAAAGAGAAAAACATGGAACAAAACTGAAGAACATTAAAAAAAAAAAACATGATTACAGGTTGGATGGAGAGTGGTGAAATCCCTGAGACTATGGCCCCTAGTCAGCCATTGGGCCTGGAATTGAACTCACTCCTGTGGCTTAACTCTCAGCCAAAACTTACAGGTGAACAAATACTCGAGGGAGATACACTCCTTAGAACAATCAACCATGGGAGATCAGAAGGGCAGCATTTGTTCTGGGAGAAGGCTAGGGAGGCAAGATTGCATAATAAGAAGGAGATTGTTGTTGTTATATGCCGTGGAGTCGGACCTGACTCATAGTGACCCCTCCTTGGGTTCCTTCTGAGGAGTGGCTGGTGGATTTGAACTGCCAGCCTTATGGTTAGCAGTCAAGTGCCTTAGGCACTTGGCTAACAGAGAAAGGATACTCACAGAGAGGAAGTTGGAAAGGATCTGGTGCATTGTGCGTATTGTAATTAGTGTCACGAAACAAAATGTGTATGAATTGTTGAATGAAAATCTAATGTGCTTTGTAAATTTTCACAATAAAAAGTTAAAAAATAAAAATTATAATTATAATAAATCTAGCCATGGAATCCAAGTGACATTTTAAAAGTCTGACTTTAAGAGTTCTGCTGCTAATTACTATGAGGACATAGCAGTATAAAAAGTAGCATAATTGTATTATTCTGAAACTTGGAATCTTTTCAATATACTTGACATATTTCCTTTCATGAAATTCTAGTTTAAATAATCAGTTTAAATTCATGAGGGGAAGTGCATATAATTACATACAAAGGTTTTCTTGAGTAAATATCCTATCGACAATCTTCTAGCTAACTTTTACAGTGATGACAAACAAATCTTAGGGAATTTGATACATAAAATTAAATGAGATTCTGAATGGGATATAGTTTTAAAATAAAGTTTCTGTCACATTCCTGATTTTTAGTTCACTCATGTAATAATTAAATTATATGAAATAAATAACTCACATATAGAACTCTTTTGAAATGTGATTCCAATTTTGGTTTAGGTATATAGGCAATTATCTCAGCATATAAAGAGAAAAGCTGTGGTATAATTGTGTAAGGCCATATAAGAATAGTTACAAGATTTGTTATTCTACAACACACATCAAATTGCTTCAACAAATTCCTATTATTCTCTTGATGTGTGTGTGTGTGTGTGTATATATATATATATATATATATATATATATATATATGAGCTCTGGTAGCATAGTGGCTAAGGCACTTGACTGCTAACCAGAAGGCTGGCGGTTCAAACCACCAGCCACTCCTCGGAAGGAAGATGGGGCAATCTACTTCCATAGTGATACTGCCTCAGAAACCCAAGGAGGGGTCGCTATGAGTCTCGCCTGACTTGACGGCACATAACAACAACATATATATACTTGCATTTAACTAAATATTAAATTATATTTAGATTGTTTATAACCTTTATGTTTCTAAAAGGATATTTCCTAGAAATAGCATATTACAAAGAATGAACATTATGTTTCTTATAAAAAGCATAGACTTTTACAACATAATTAATTAAAAAAGAATTGAAATTCCATAGACAGTTGTTAAAATATTGCAGCTTATTTTGGAAAAATAGCTCATATACAACACTGATTCTATTACACTACAAGAATTAAAAATTAATTTTGTAAGCAAAATTATATTAAAGTATAAATATAAAATGAAAGTCATGAACAAAAATTAATCATCCAAAAGTCAATAAACTATGAATGAAATATATTTATATGATATATTATTTTGCAAATGCCACACTATGATTTAATATATGTCACTTAGCAAATTATGCAAATGAGGGAAGGGCAATAGGTAACTTAACCCTCATAATTGATAGTGTTATTATATTGTCAACAATCTAGAATATGCATGAGATAATCTGTGAATTATGTAATATGAAATATAAAATATGCACAATCAAGAGCTAAAATATATAGCTTAGTTAGTAAACTTTGGACAGCATAAAAATCAAACTCCTTAATGAAATAAAAATAATATGCAAAAAAGGAAAAGAAAATCTTATTTATTAAACTATGGCATATGATCATGAATAGTTTCAGTTGATTTGATTTAGAAAACAAGCTGTTAGAATGATCTATGCTGCTCCATCAACAAAATATCTACCTCAATCATTGAGCTATATGAAATATTAATTGGCTAAGTATGGGATTTTATGATCACAACACAAGAGATTCATTGACATACTAAAAAGTTTATGCACCTCATTTTAAAATCTTAAATGGCATCTTACAGCTTTCTGCAGCTTGCTTCTATTACATTTCATTCCAGCTCTTTTTCTTTCCTTTTTTAGCAAATATTGACTGATTCTTACGGGCTACAAAATTAAATGGTATAATAAAAACAAGGAATAATAAAAAGCTGCTTTGAGGATTTCATGTCTTGTAATTGGTACCAGACTATCCTTACACCGTGTATAACTGTAAAACTGGATAATACACATGAAACAAATGTTTCTAAGACTGGATAACAGAAAGTATAAGACTGTCATCCCCAAGAAAGTAGAAAATCATAATAAATCAGGAATAATTTTCAAATCAAAGAGTAGCACTTCAGGAATCAAAAAAAATATAATGGTCTCCCTGAGCTGAGGAGGAAAAGATCCAAATTCAAGTCAGTTGAGGCAGAGCACAAAAGAGGAGACCTCAAATTTTGGGTGTGCCTTCTTCATGATAAATTGGCTGAGAGCTGCATTATGCATTGCAGGGTGAGAGTGTAAGAAGCATACAACACAGTAGGTGATATGGAATTAATAATAAATACAAAATTAGAAATCAAGCGTGTGTTGCCTTGTAATTGACTCCAACTCATGGCAATCCCAAGTACAACAGAACAAAATTCTACATAGTCCTGCACCATCTTCATGACCTGTGATGTGCCTGAGTCCATTTCTGTGGCCAATGTGCTTTCTGAGTTCCTGCCAAGCTATTCGGCTTATCTTTCAACACTGTATTGGACAATATTCTGTTAAGATTTGTAGGGTTTTTTTCCATGATCATATTTAAGCTTGGTAGATGATGTTTCTGTATGTGTATTTGTATGCACTGTTGGAATGTGCTATAAAGGAAAAGGTATTGCACTGGGCAAAGCTTCTACAAGGGATCTTTTTAAAGTGTTAAAGAGCAAAGATATCATTTTGAAGATTAAAGTGTGCATAACCCACGCCATGGTATTTTCAATCATTTCATATGCATGTGAAAGCTGGACAATGATTATCCATTAACTGAAGAATTGATGCCTTTGAATTGTGGTGTTGGTGAAGAATACTGAAAATACCATGGACTTCCAGAAGAATTAACAAACCTGTTCTGAAAGAAGTGCACCCAGAATGCTCTTTAGAAGTAAGAATGGACAGACTTCATCTTACCTACTTTGGTCATGTTGTTGGAGGGGACCAATCCCTGGAGAGGGATATCACACTTAGTAAAGTAGAAAAAGGGGAAGACCCTCAAGGAGATGAATTGACACAGTGGCTGCAACAATGGTCTCAGTCATGGCAAGTATGGTGAGGATGGCAGGGTATACAGGGTTGCTATGAGTCAGAGCCAACTCTACTGCACCTAACAACAACATAAGAATGTCCATATATATCATAGAGCTAACAAGGAGTTCTGGTGGTTAACGTATTTGGCTGCTAACAAAAAGGTTGATTTGAACCTACCAGTGGATTGTGGATGAAAGATCAAGCAGTTGGCTTCCATAAAGATTTACAACCTTGGAACCCCAATGAGGGTCGTTATGAGTCAGAACTGACTGGATGGCTGTGAGTGTTTTTTTTTTTTTTACTGGCTTGATAGAGACTGGTGAAACCTCTGACACTATAGTACTTTATCACCCTTTGGGCTTGGGATTGAACTGACTCCCTTGACTGAACTTCCAGCCAGTCAACAGACAGGCCTATATTCGTACCAGGTAGGTACACTCTTTAGAATAATCAATCATGGGAGATCAGAAGGGCAACACTTGTGCAAGAAGATAGCTCAGAAGGCAGGAATTCACAGGATAAAAGAGCACAGAGAAAAGGTAACCACAGGGAGGAAGTGGGAAGAGAGCTGCTGTATTATGGGGAATTGCAATCAATTTCAAGAAACAAAACGTGTACCAACTGTTGAATGGAAAACAAATTTTCTCTGTAAACTTTCACCCAGGTCACAATAAAATAAATAAATAAATAAATGGGGAAAAAAAAAAAAGTTTTATAGGGTTTTCATCAGCTACTTATTGTATATAGAGCTCTAGGCCTTTCTTCTTAATTTATCTTAGTATGGAAGTTCTATGAAAGCTGTCCACCATGGGTGACTCTATAGATATTTGAAATACTGATATGATAGCTTCCAGAATCATGGCAGCATGTAAGCCACCACAGTATGCCAAACTGACAGGTAAGTGAGAGAGCAATCCAGTAGTGCCAGGAAATATTGGAGACCTGACCTGCAAGAGTGGAGGACCACATTGTTACCATTGTATACATCTGATATACTGAAGGAAAAACCCATATAAGTACCATCATAAAAACAATTTAACTGAATTAATAAGGTCTAATAGCAACTGAAACAGATCTACAGGCATTTGAAGCTGAATACTGAAAAGACTAGGAAACATCTTTAATTTTCCACAAATAAATAAGCATTTTAAATATGTGCATAAACTTAAACAAATGTAAGTACATGAAATTGAAAGAAAATATGGCACAAAACTTTCAGTAGAACAATGGAAATTATTAAACAAAACAAATGGAATGTCTATAAATGAAGAGAAAAAAGAAAATCACCACTTGGACTTAATAGCAGTTTCGAGAGGGCAGAAAAAAAGTCCTGTGAACTTGAAGACAGAAGAACAGAAAGAATTCATTAAATAACAAGGAGGAAAAGAGACTGACGAAAGTAAATATGTTAAGGAACATGTGGAACAGTATCATGGTTTAGCATACATGTAGAAGAAGTTCTCGAAAGAGCAGAATGTGAAAATTTGTCAGAAAAAAAAAAATATTTAAAAGTAATGGTAATTCTCTGAAGGTTACCATGGGTGGAGGTAAGGAAATATGCAATAAGAGGGAGTCAGCGCAAAATGATTAAGGCAAAATAATTTGATGGGAAGAGCACAAGAGCTAAAGGCCCCTAAGGTAAATACTATGACATACACAATCCTGAATTAATAGTAATAACAATAATCTACATAACAACAACAACAACAATGGGTAATACATAGATAAACCAGCTGAATATATATGGGAAGGCAAATGGGACTACACCCACAAACATATATAGATTTAACAGAGGATTTTTCTATGTATATACAATTGACCTTTGAAAAACATAGGTTTAAAACGTGGGATTCCACTTACATGTTGATTTTTTTTTTCAGGATGTGTATCTTGGAGAAATTCAAGAGCCAAAGAAATCACACAAGAGAAATTAACAGAAAACGACTTGGTGGAGATGAGTGCCTTGGAATCAGTGATAGACAGCGAGGACAAAGACATAGAAATAGCAATGCCAGAAAACAAATTGACATAAGACAACATGACAGAGGGTTCCAGTTATTTAAGATTGCACTCGACTTCTTTTATGACATTGATCCTTCTATGATACAAGCACTGAAACTAAAGCAAATGGTGGGAGAAGAGCTGGTACCATATGGAAACATTTTTAGAGAAATGGTAAAGAACAAATGTCAGACAGAAATTATAGAATATTTCCATGAGTTTCACCAAGTGTGCCTACCTCTCCTGTCTCCACTTACACCTGCTACACCTCTTCCACCTCTGTCACCACTGAGACAGCACCACCAACCTCTCCTCTTCCTCCTCTTCCTTGGCCTAATCAACATGAAGACTTTTATGATTATCCACTTCTACATAATGAATAGTAAATAATCACTATGACTAATAGTTAATAGACTTATTTGTTATATATGTCTGTGTGTCTTTGTGTGGAAATCTGTGTGTCTTTGTGTGGAAATCTAATAACTGTATGTCAAGAATAACTTCATGTTATTGGTAAGTCTTTCAGTCAACAATGGGCTGTGTGTCTTTGTGTGGAAATCTAATAACTGTATGTCAAGTATAACTGTTCATGTTTTTGGTAAGTCTTTCAGTCAACAATGGGCTATTACTAGTTATGTTATTGGAGAGTCAAAAGTTGTATGTGAGTTTTTGACTGCATGGGAGGTCAACACCCCTAATTCTCCTGTTGTTCAAAAGTCAAATGTATTTATATGTGCTTCAAATATATTTGTTAATATAGTAAAGCTTACAGTGTAAAAGTTATAAAAACTCTTTAGCCATAAAAAAAACACTTTTAATAAATGATTCACTGAGCCTGGGGACTCAGAACCATAGTCTCAGGAGACATAGAGTTCAATTGGCACAATATAATTCACAGAGACAATGTTCTACATCCTACTTTGGTACCTAGTGACCAGAATCTTACCGCTCGTAAGCAACTATCTAAGGTGTAAATTTTGGTTTCTCCCTTTCTAGAACAAAAAAGAGTGAAGACAATTAAAGACACAAGGAAATAAGTTAGTCTTAAGGACTAATGGACTGTGCAAACCCTAGCCTTGGAGACCCTGAGACCAGAAAACTGGATAGTGCTTGGCTACCACTGGTTTCAAAGAGATCATAATAGCAGGTCCTGGAGAGTGTGGGAGAAATGTGTGAACAAATCTCAAAGTAATAAGAATGACCACACTTACTGGTCTGATAGAAACTAGTGGAACCTCCAAGAGTATAGCCCTTAGATACCTTTCAAACCTGGAGCTAAATTCACTCCAATGTCTCACATTTCAGCCAAGCATTAGACATAACTATAAGGTAAGCAATAACACCAAGAAGGTATGCATTCCTTAGAACAATTAACCATTCAAGATCAAAAGGGTATCATTTGCCCAGAGATGTAGCTCAGAAAGCAGAAAAGGATAGGAAACAAGGGCGAGTGGCAATGTGAACACAAGGAGGGAGTGGGAAGAGTGCTGTTACATTGTGAGGTTTGCAATCAATGTTGTGAAACAAAATATGTATGAATTGTGGAATGAAAAACTAATTTGCTCTGTTAACTTTCACCCAAATTACAATAAAATTTTTAAAAATAAAATAAAAGTAGTGGCCAAATATTCCCAAATTTTATTAAAATAAAACAAATATTGACTTAAAAATCCAAAATGTTTGGGAAATGCAGATGTACCATTTCAAATAAAAAAGAAAAAACATACTCCAAACACGCATGAGCAACATCAAAATCAAATTCTTAAACAACAAAGATAAACAGAAAATATGAACAGGCAAAGAAATAAGACACATTATGCACAGGGAAACCATGAGAAGTTTTACTGTCTTCTTATTAGAAACATTGAAACAATGAAATAAAGCAATGAAAGAAAAAAAAATCTGACAACTCAAAATTTTATATTCTGTAAAATCATCTTTCAAAACTAAGGAGAAACAGAAATATTTTCAGATAAACAAAAACTGAGATAATTTATTCCTTGCATATCTACTCTATAAAAATGGTAAGTGTACTTCAGACTGAATGGCAATGCTACCAGACAGAAATTTGAAATTGCTACATGGAAATAAGAGTACAGGGAACATGAAATAAATGGATTAATATACAACATTATCTTTTATTTATTTTTTGTAATTCCTGTAACATAAACTGATCATTTAAAGCACAAGTAATAACAGTGTAAGGTAGCTTATAACATACATAGAGCAAAATAATGACACTATAAAATATTATTTAAAATATCATTCAGGAGTAATTAGTATATATTCCCTTATTTATTTGGTCACTCTATGTGTAACACTATGATTGCACCTGGTACTTCATTCTTCTTTGAGATGTCTTTAGCTATTTGGTGTCCTTTGACATTTTCTATTAATTTTAGGATTGATTTTCTATTTTTGCAATAAAACCTGTTAGAAATTTGAAAACAATCCTAAATTATTTTGATGCAGTAGCAATCACCCTTAAATATAATGAAATATTATTTTGGCATCAAAAAATTTGTAGCAGAATACTTTTTCACACATAAAATATACTTCACTGTTAAGCAAAAGAGAAGTACCAAGGATTATATGTATTTTAATATAATTAATATAGTTTTTGTTATACATAACTCATTGCACTCCACGGTCAGAAATCCACATGCACAGTTTGAGCACATTTTGTAACACTAAAAAGAGTGACATATGTAAAGATTATTTAATGATTTTAATGATTGTAAATTATAATAATATTAAAAATTTTACTCTCTGCATTCAATTTCAAGATACAAGGAATCTTCTTTTTTCCTTTTTTCCCTCCCCCTTGATTTAGTTGTGAAAACTTAATTGAGATATCTCTTTCATTGTCATCTTCTCAGACTATATTTTGAAATTGTTGAAAGGTGTGTGATTACATCATCCCTTCTGTGTATTGACAGTTGAGATTTTTAGAATGATATGTTGGTAAAGTTGGTATGTTCTCTATATTTTTATTTCCATGTTGGTAAAGACATATCACTCTAAAAATCTCAAATGTCAAGATAAAGAAACTATGATTCAGTTTTTATGTTTAAAGTGGTATGTTGGTAAAGAAGGAGTTCTGTTGATGCAGTGCCTAAGGCATTTGACAGCTAACGAGAAAATTGGGGGTTCAAACCCACGAGCCACTCTGCAGAAGGAAGATCGGGCAATATCCTTCTGCAAAGATTTACTGCCTCTGAAAGCCAATGGGGTTTTCTGTTAGTCAGAATTAATTTGATGCCAGTGGGTTTTGTTTTGGTGTTTGGATGTTGGTAAAGCTAGCTTCTGGGTTTGCTCAATTAGCATGGTCAAAGGAGTAGCTCTAGTGATGAAGAGTAAGAGTAAGACTAATCTTTGCTCTGAGTAAACTGGCAGAATGACTACAAATGACTTAATCACTAATGTTTCTCTAACCATTAGGATTATTTACCTTGGATACTAAGTGACAGTTCTACTCTGTCCTATAGGGTCTCTACAAATTTGTACAAACATGAAGATAGCACTTTTTTTTTTTTTTAATGTGTGAGCTTTTGTTATGCTTTTTTTGGTTTGGGTTTACACATAGAAATGCCTGCTAACATTATTAACATTATTATTTGTTATTTAATTACTCATTCTACAAAGTCATAGAGTAGGTTGACACTCAAAATAAAGAATATTTTATAGGAGGTAAAAAAGAATGCAGATGGAAGATGCCGATTAACTAGAAAATAACCTTTACACCTCATGATGACCAAAAAGTTTACTGAAAACTAATTTCATTTGTAATTTAAAATATGACTCTGATATTATATATGTATGTATTATATGTATGATATTATACACTATAAAAGCTCTGATTTATCAAGAATATTTGGCAAATAT
>NW_006921663.1:7163455-7165736 GCF_000298275.1 Orycteropus afer afer
ACTCCTTTCTTGATTTTAAACCATGTAGTTTCCCCTTGTTCTGTATGAACAACAGCCTCCTGGTCAAGGTACAGGTTCCTCATGAGTACAATCAAGTCTTCGGGAATTCCCGTTCTTCTCAATATTATTCATAATTTGCCATCATCCACACGATCAAATGCCGTTGCATAGTCAATAAAACACAAGTAAACATCTTTCTGGTATTCTTTGCCTTGAGCCAAGATCCATCTGACAATAGCTTACTCCACATCCTCTTCTGAATCCAGATTGCATCTCTGGAAGTTCTCTGTCAAAATACTACTGCATACATTTTTGAATTATCTTCAGTAAGATCTTACTTGCATGCAATATTAATGATACTGTTCTATAATTTCCACATTCTGTGAGATCACCTTTTTTTGGAACGGGTACAAATACGGAACTCTTCCAGTCAGTTGACCAGGTAGCTGGCTTCCAAATCTGTTGGCATAACTGAGTGAGTGCCTCCAATGGGACATCCGTTTTTTGAAATATATCAATCGGTATTCCATCAATTCCCAGAGCCTTGTTATCTGCCAATTCTTTCATTGCATCTTTGACTTCCTCTTTCAGTACCTTTGGTCCTAGATCATATGTCACTTCCTGAAATGGATGAACATTGACCAGTTCTTTTTGGTACAGTGACTCTGTATATTCCGGTCATCTTCTCTTGATGTTTCCTTCATCATTCAATATTTTGCCCATAGAATCTCTCAATATTGCAACTCGAGGCTTAAATTTTCTTCAATTCTTTCAGCTTGAGAAATGCTGAGCACGTTCTTCCCTTTTGGTTTTCAAACTCCAGATCTTTGCATATTTCATTATAGTAATTAATTTTGTCTACTCAAGCTGCTCTTTGAAATCTTCTGTTCAGCTCTTTTATCTTGTCATTCTTCCATTTGCTTTAGCTACTCTCCACTCAAGGGCAAGTTTCAGAGCCTCTTCTCATTTTGGTCTTCTCTTCTTTTCTCATCTTCTTAGTGATCTCTTGCTTTCTTCATGGATAATATTCTTGATATCCTCCCACAATTCTTCTGGTTTTCAGTTGGTGTTCAATGCATCAAATCTATTCTTTAGATGATCTCTAAATTCAGGAGGGACATATTCAAGATCATCATTTGGCTCTCTTGGACTTGTTTTAATTGTCTTTAAGTTCAAGTTGAACTTGCATATGAGCAGTTGATGGTCTGTTCCACAATCAGCTCCTGGTTTGGTTTTGGGTGAGGATATTGAGCTTTTCCACTCCCTCTTACCACAGATGTAGTCAATCTGATTCCTGTGTATTCCATCTCGTGAAGTCCACTGTAGGGCTACCGTTTGTGTTGTTGAAAAAAGGTGTTTGCAATGAACAAGTCATTGTTCTTGCAACATTCTACCATGTGAGTTCCAGCATTATTTCTGTCAGCAAGGCCAAATTTTCCAGCTACCAGTGATTCTTCTTTGTTTCCAACTTTTGCATTCCAGTAACAAGTGACAATTAACACATCCTGATTGCATGTTCAGTCAATTTCAGACTGCAGAAGTTGATAAAATTCTTCAATTTCCTCATCTTTGGCCTTGGTGGTTGGAGTATAAATTTGAATAATAGTCGTATTAATGGGTCATCCTTGTAGGCATCTGGATATTATCCTATCACTGACAGCATTGTACTTCAGGACAGATCTTGAAACATCTTTTGTGATGATGAATGCCACGCCATTCCTCTTCAAACTGTCATTCCCAGCATAGTAGATAACATGGTTGTCTGATTCAAAGTGGCCAAAAGCAGTCCATTTCAGCTCACTAATACTGAGGATATCTATCTTTATGCATTCCATTTCATTTTTGACAACTTCCAATTTTCCTAGATTCATACTTCGAACATTCCATGTTCCAATGATTAATGGATGTCTGCAGCTGTTTCTCTTCAATTTGAGTGGTGCCATGTTAGCAAATGGAGGTCTCGAAAGCTTTACCTTATCCATATGAGTAAGGCTGTGTTTACTCCGATAATGCAGCTCTTTCCCAGTCCTATTTTGAGAGCATTCTAAGCTAACCGGACTATTCATAAAGTTGCACGGTAATGTATCAAAAAGTGTTTCTTTGTTATTCATAAGGTTTTCCCTGGTCAATTCTTTGAGAAGTGGATGGCCTCTTCCTTCTTCCTAGTCTGTCTCAGTCTGTAAGCTGGGCTGATACCTATGCACCATGTGCACCCCGCTGGGTTTGAAACACCAGTGGCTCAGCCTCAAAACTCACATCAAAACGTCACCACGGTAGGACA
>NW_006921663.1:7166121-7178258 GCF_000298275.1 Orycteropus afer afer
ATATGTTTATATATATATGTACATATGTATATAAATTTTAGTGTGCTTTTGGTGCAAATTTACAGAGCAAAATTTGTTTTACATTCAACAGTTCATGGATGCTTGATTTCAGGCCCAGTTACCATCCCCAACCATAACAAACTCTCATCCCCTCCCATCCCTATGACTACCCCTCACTGTGCCCTTCTTAACTATGCATTCCTGTCTGTCCAGGTTTCCCTCTATGTTAATGTTGCCCCTCTGTGCCCCATGGCTGACTGGTCCAATGGATGTATCTCCCTAGAGCAGATTGATGCTTCATCTTGGGGTAGATGTTCTGCATGTAAGTCTTTCTACCTTTGGGCTGAAAGCCAGTCCATGGGAGTGTGTCCAATTCCAGGCTTGATGGGTAACTCAGGACCATAGTCTTGAGGTTTTCAGCAGACTCTATCTGACCAGTAATTCTGGTCATTTTTGTGTTTTTGAATTTTGTTCCACATTTTTCCTCCCACTCTATCCAAGATCTCCAGTTTTGATCCCTTTCCAAGTGGTTGGCATTGGTATCCAGGCACCATCTAGTTCTTCCAGGCTCAGAGTCTATCATATCCTTGGACCAATTGTTTCTAGATGCCTTGGATTTTCTTCACTCTTCTTTGCTTTAGGTGAGAGGAATCGTTGTATCTTAATGGCCACTTGAAAGCTTTTAAGACCCCAGTCGCTACTCATCAAAATAGGTTGTGGAACAAGATTTTTACATACTATGTTATGCCAGTTGAGCTTGATGTCTCCCAAGACATCCTGATTTTGCAAGTCCAGTGATTCTCTCTCTCAAGGTGTTTGATTGTCTCTGAGAGATTACTCCAACTCTTTCTTCTTCTGCTTCTATAATGCATGTGGCTAATTTTGTAGTACAAGTGCATATGTAAGATTATCTTCAGCTAGGTCTGCCTAAAGCAAATCTGCCTAAAGCATTTGACTGCTAACCAGAAGCCTGGCAGTTTGAACCCACCAGCCATTCCACTCCTCAGAAGGAAGATTGGGCAATCTACTTACATAGTGATACTGCCTCAGAAACCCAATGAGGGGTCATTAGGGGTCAGATCCTACTCAACGGCAGTGAGTTTGTTTTTTTAGTTTAAATCTACTCTTGGTCTAGTGTATATTCCATTCTGTATATTCCCACCTGATCTTCTCACTTATGCATTTATTTGTAGCCTGGTGCTTGGTGTTAGTGGTAATGCAATATTGTGCATATACTGGTATTTGCCTCTATTGTCTATAGTTTGTGTGCATCTTACAGTGTCCTTCCTTTCTAAAATGTTATCATACATGTCACAAACTCTTTCTATACAGTCCCTCTCCTCACCCAAATCAACATGTGACCCCCAATTAGTCTGAAAATTTCCATCCCCTTCCTTCCCATCACTGGTAACCTACAAAGTGAGTTTCCTTCCTTAAGTAAACCTTTCCTTGACTTTCTACAATAATGGACTCATACAATATTTGTCCTTCTGCAGTTGAATTATTTCACTCAGTATAATGTCCTCCAAATTCATCCATGTTGTGAGATGATTTGTGTATTCTTCATTATTCTTTAATGTAGCATGATATTCCATTGTGTGAATGTACCATAGCTTGGTTATCCATTCTTCTGTTGATGAGCATTTAGGTTGTTTCCATCTCTTTGCTATAGTGAATTGTGCTGCAATGAACACGGGTGTGCACATGTCTGTTAGTGTCCTATTTCCACTTCTTTAGGATGTATTCCTAGTAATGGAATTTCTGGATCAAGTGGCATTTCTATTGTCATTGTTTTTAGGAAACACCGTACCATTTTGCACAATGGTTGTACCATTTTTCAGTCCCACCATCAGCGTATGAAATTTCCATATCTGTAATGGTTAATGAGGAGCTCTGGTAGCCACTCCTCAGAAGGAAGATTGGGCAATCTACTTCTGTAGTGATAATGCCTTGGCAACCCAAGGAGGGATCGCTATGAGTCAGGTCCAACTTGAGGGCACATAGAAACAACAACAACAACAGTTAATGATCTTGAGTATTTCCTCATGTATTTGTTGGCTGTCAGTATACCTTCTTTAGTGAACTGTGTGTTCATGTCCCTTGCCCAGTTTTGAACTGAATTGTTTGTCTTTTGGGTGTTGAGGTGTTGATGTTTTCTATAAATTTTGGAGATAAAAGTCCTTTATCAGATACATCATAGCCAAATGTTTTTTTTTTTTTTTTTCTTCCCCCAGTCTCTAAGCTCTCTTTTTACCCTTGGGAGAAATCTTTGATGCACATAAGAATTTAATTTTTAAAAGGTCCCACCCATTTAATATTTTGATCAATCTAGAAGGAAGGTTGGGCAATCTACTTCTGTAACGCCTCAGGATGGTTGTAATAAGTCTGAGTTTTCCCTGTTTAACTACTTCACCCATGAAGGTTAATAAGGACAGTTTAGCATAAATTCTAGGATATATTCATGTAGAGAATTATGTAATTGGCTTTATTATTGTTTAGTTTTAGTCATGTTTAGTCATTTTGTTTTCTTTGTAGCTTTATAATTATTTGTACATGATCTAAATAAAATTTTCTTACATAGAGAAAAATGTGTTATTATCTCTGTACAAGGGCATTAATTATTCATGGTTCCTTATTATAAATTGAAAAAAAAAAAGGATCAATTTAGTTTATGGAATGGGAACACAAAACAAAAACACTTGGTGGGCTCATTTGCTTTTAAACATTATTAGGGCTGTAGGAAAATTTCCTAATCCACTTCCATCTGGGCTCTTACAGAGAGATTCAGCACTAAGGGTAGATCACTGATGTGTGCTTTGTGAGTCTTTAAAATTTTAAGATTTTGTTACAGGGTGTTCAGGCATATTAGCAATGTCTTTTCAACAGTGACTGCTAAATAAATGATGCTGGCAGTAATGCTGAAGCAGGTGTGAAGTCAATTGAGAAGCAGATAAAACAAAGACTGTATTTGAATCTGAAATTTTGCTGTTTGACCCTGGGCAAAGTTATTTGGTTCTTCTGGATATCACCATTTACCTATGGAAAAAGCACAATAAAATAAAATGCATGATAAAGTGTCCTTAGATTGCAGAGCTTTTTGCAATTATGACTGCTAATGTAAGAGTCTCAAAAACTGGTTAACTTATACTTCGTTTTCCATAAGCAAAATTTGTATTTTCTTATTTCTTTGAAGCAGAGTGGTGTGGCAGAGAGAAAGCTTCTTATTTCATTTTTAACACCTGGGTTACATTGTATTGATGTTATTTAACACATCAGAGCTTTCCTTAATTCACTTTAAAATGGAACAATTATACTTAACACAAGCTTTGTGATCTTTGATTTAGAATTTGTTATTAGTTAATTTTAAGTCCTCTCCAATTCTGGTGACCCCATGTGTGCAGAGTAGAACTGCTCCATAGGGTTTTCAAATCTGGGAGTTTCAGAAATGGATTGCCAGGCCTTACTTCCAAGATACGTCTGGGTGAGTATGAACAGCCAACTTTTCAGTTCATAGCACTGCACTTAAACATTGCGACATCTAGGGACTCTGATGCAGAATTTAAAATCAAAAAACCAAACTCACTGCCTCCACGGTTGGATCCAGAATTTAGCCATTCTCAATTGAAATTTCATTATGACTAAAATGAAGTTGATTTTACTCAAGTCTGTGTATGTTTCTGAGAATCATATTTGAAATTGTGCATATATTGATAACTTAATGTATTGATTATAATTTTATATTGTATTAATAGATGGCTAACGGATATATTTTTAATCTTTAATTCAATATTAGAAATGTACAAGTGCTTATTAACTTTTTCCTTTTCCTTTCTCTTATTAATTCTTATTAATCTCTTCTGATTTCTCTTCTTTTATTAATTGTGGTTTTCACAATGGAAATCAATAAGGAATCTGGAGAAAGTGATGACACATACTTTTTTCATGTCAGATATCAGAAAAAAAAGGAGTGTTGAACTTTAAGAAATATCCCCAAGTTTCTTGAATCTCCTGGAATTTTAATAATAACATCTCATGAAAAAACACACAAAAAAATTTCTTCAATCATGTTTATGTCTAAAAACAAAGCCGTAGGTAACACTGAGATATATGTATTTTGATGTGGAAAGACAGTGAGTGATATGAGCATAGGATTTGAAAAATAAAGATGACTTTAAGTAATCTTTCTATACTTTCTAATTGAAGTTCTGACTGTCAATGACTGAAATATTTCTGCTTAAAACTATATAGAAGCCTGTCAAATTTAACATGAGACATTCTTCTTACAGGTTCTCCTTAGCAGTTAAATGAGGAATCATCTCAGAAAGATAATTAGGACTTAGAAATTTTCTTAATTCTTAGACCATCCAGAGAAAATAATATCTCAAGTTGACATTCAGAATAAGCATAGTTAACCACCACTCTGGTTAAGGTGTCTCCCATTACTCGTAGTTTACTTTTGCTGAACTCAGGACAACTCAGTTGCACTGATGTAACATTTGTGGATTGTGGCAAATTAATCAGCGGCTGAATCTTATCAGTGAAATAAAACTTTGTTTTTCTTTCTATATTATACCATAACATGAATGAACAAATATCTAGATTGTTACAGAATCTTAGAGTTAAACATTGGAAATGAATCACCCAAGTTCTTACTTCTAAGTGTATAGAAAAGTGAATACTTTGCTATAAGTATGCTATTTTTAAGTTATAATTGCCTATAATTATTTGTGCTTGCTCAATACATCTTCCTAAAATCTTCAAGAGTGAAAAAATCAAATCAGCAAAAATGTTTTAAAGTATTCCATTTTAGAAGTTAAATGAGTTTGGTGGACTAAAGTCAAAAAGGTCTAATAGTGTTTCTTAATAACGGTGATAAAACCTTCATAAATACTGTAGAAAGGCCTATATAAATGCAAAGTAGTGGTTGCAGTGGTGACAGGAGAACAAAACGGAATATAGCTTTTACTTTAACTTTTTATGTTTGACTTCTCTGTTCTTGGCTGACTTGACAATGTTACAGCATTGCAATATCTGGCTCTCTTTAACCCTGTTGACATCAACACTCTTGTGTATTTATGCTTATACCGCACACAGTTAATAGAAGGTATGCCACTCTATTTTGCTGTTATCACTGATGTCTTCAGAGACTATATAGCCACCTTTGAACTCTGATCTGTTTGTTTGTATTTCTTTAAAATAATGAATATATTTCAGAAAGAAAAAAGGGATTGATGTCACTTTTGCTCCAGCCTCTTAACTGTGGTGGTTATTATGACTTCAGTGCTGCAAAATGCTGAGGATGCAAACAGAGAAGGTATAGTGTTTCCATTGGTTGATGGAAAAAGGCAGTCTCTACCGGAATGACCTCAAAAAGCCCAAGATGATTTTAAAAATGCTTATCCTCTTAGATATTGAAAGTATTTTTGTTTTTGTAAAGAAGATGAAAGTAAAGAACAAACTTCACCAATAATTTCAGTCAAACTTCAATGACATGAATATTTTACACTTTAAAAATATAACACTAATGGAGTTTTGTCCAATGATCAGACTTTATATTATAAAATTATGTTAAAAATCATCTAGCTGATATACCAGAATAATAACATTCCCTTGATAGGCCATTGTTTTCACATAACCCTTTGACACTCCTGTTTTTTTTTTTTTCTTCAAATAAGGATTACCTTGTTAAAGGAGAAGTTATTTTTGCTCTTTGTTGTTATAGTTGAAAATGTCATTAAAAAAAGTGTCAAGGTCATTACTAAACTTTAAAGAATCTATTTGTAATACTAAATATAAAGGACAAAATTGTTGCTTTCGACATATGCAGGTACAACCCTGTTCTATAAATTCAAAACTTCAAATCACAGAGCGATCCATATTCATATTATTTATTATGAATTCATATTATTTCTTGTAAGAAATCTGATTTTGCATGGAATGTAGAGATTAAAATCATACAAAAATGGGGAATATATTTCTCCAATGATTAGTTCTGCTTCTTTGGTTCCATTTGGGATGCTTTTGCTTATTACTGGCTTCACTAAGCATAAGAGATGTGTCAGAAGCTGAGCAAAGCTGAGACCCCAGACAAGTCAAGATTACACTATTCAAAAGGTCATTTATTACTTCCCAAAAATAATGTTAGCAGGCATTTCTATGTGTAAGCTAAACACAAAAAAAAGTAACAAACACACTCACACATTAAAAAAAAAAATGCTATTGTCATTTTTGTACAAATTTGTAGAGACCATTTAGGACAGGGTAGAACTGTCACATAGTTTCCAAGGCTGTAAATCTTTGCAAAAGCATACTGCCACATCTTTCTCTTATGTAGTGGCTGGAACACCCACCTTTGGTTAGAAGCCCAGCACTTAACCACTGTGCCATTTGGGTTCCTTTATCTCTGATTTTAACAAATCCAAGAATGGAGTATATTGTGGGCGAAGATTTTCAAATTTGTTTTTGTTTTCTTATTTGAAAAGGTGCTTTTCCATACACTCTGAGACTCAACAATTAACTTTTTATTTTTGACAACTTCTCACCCAAACCTCCTTCAAGACAAAAGAAAATTATGCTCTCCTCATTACAGCACCAGAGAAAGGAGGATTTCAGGATATTTACCCCCTTTGCTTTTCTTCACAGTATGGTTAAAAAAGCTTAGATTATTACAATGTTGTTTTTGTTAGGTGCTGCTGAGTCATCTCCAACTCAGAGTCATCCTATGTACAAAAATATAAAATGCTGCCCAGTCTTGTGCCATCCTCACAATCCTGCTATACTTGAGCCCATATACTTGAGCACTGTGTCAATTCAGCTTGTTGAGGGCCTTCCATTTTTTTGCTGACCTTCCACTTTACCAAGCATGACATCCTTCTCCAGAGAATGGTCCCTTCTGATAACGTGATCAAAGTGGGTGAGGCGGAGTCTGGCCATTCTCCCTTCCAAGGAGCATTCTGCTGTACTTCTTTCTTTAAGGACAGATCTGTTAATTCTTCTGATAGTTAATGGTATTTTCAGTATTCTTCACCAATACAATTCAAAGTCAAAAATTCTTCTTTGGTCTTCTTTTTTCATTTCCCAGCTTTCACATGCATATGAGGTAATTGAAAACACCATGGCTTGGGTTAGGTGCACCTTAGTTTTCAAAGTGATTTCCTTACTCCTTATCACTTTAAAGGGGTCTTTTGCAGCAGACTTGTTCAATCTAATATGATGTCTGACTTCTTGACTGCTACTTCCATGGCTGTTGATTATGGATCCAAGTGAAATTAAATCCCTGATAACTTTAAAATTTTCTTCATTTATTGTGATGTTGCTTATTGTTCCAGTTTCTACTCTGATTCATCTATTATATAATGATATAATGAAGTTATAAAAGCAGTTTATTTTGTCATATTTATTAAATCGTCAGCTCTGGTGGGGTAGAAGTTTAAATATTTGGCTGCTAAACAAAAGATCAATGGTTTGAATCCACCAACCACTCCATAGAAGAAAGATGAGGCAGTCTGTTTCTGTAAAGATTTACAACCTTGGTAATCCAGTGGGGGGGATTGCTATGAGTTGGAATCAACTCAATGGCAGTTTTAGACTAGTACTTAATTTACTTACTACTTTCATCACTCTGTGAGAATAATGATTGCAAAAGACGTTGATTTGAAAGAGATTATACTAGTGGCAAAGTAAGTTGACAATTATCCCCTGAAGGATTCAAGTCCAACTCCTTTGCATAGACCACAAAATTGTACCAACAATTCAAGATATATGTTAAGGTAATTGATATATGCAGTATCTCACTGCCATAGAGTCAGACAGATCTCATAGACACCCCTCCTTGGGTTTCCAAGGCAGTATCACCACAGAAGTACATTGCTCAATCTTCCTTCCAGGGAGTGGCTGGTTGGCTTGAACCACTAGCCTTCTGGTTAGCAGTCCAATGCCTTAGGCACTACGCTATTATTAAACAACTCTAATAATTTGAAAAATATATAGATTTATTTCCCTATACAAAATAAATTTAGCAATCATAATCAAAATTTCTTAAAAGAAAGATATAAGCTATGCCCACACAAGCATCCTCAAATGTTTTAAAATTGGTGAATAAAAACCTGCTTATAATTTAATTATTTAAGTCTGCAACTTATTACATGCTTATTGATGTGTACTTATTATGTTAATTTTATTTTAAAGATCTTAATAGATTTCTCATTATAAGTAGCCCAGGACATTTTTTTAAGATAAGATATTTATATGCATTCAAATATGTGTTTACAAGGCAGAATTATTATTATTTTTTTAAATTTTAACTACTCAATTTCAGCTTTATTATGGCATGTTAGATAGTGGCTAAGACACTTGCCTGCTAAACAGACGGCTGGCAGTTCAAACCCACCAGCCACTCCTTGGAAGGAAGGTTGGGCAATCCTACTTCCGTATTGATACTGCCTTGGAAACCCAAGGAGGGGTCGCTATGAGTCAGGTTTGACTCAACAGCACATAACAACAACAACAACAACAGCAATTAGCTTTAAGAATTATGATAATACCAGGGGCATTTTCTTTCATATGTTTTGAATTAACCTGACTACAATATTTGTAAGTAAATGAAAGTGAGGGCAGAAATTGAATATGATTCCTGTGCAAGAAGGATTCAGGTAAACATTTGTAATGGGAAGGATTGACTGAATAAATACAACATTTGTACCAATCAGCTGGGTAAAATTCTTATCAGAATCTCTTGTGTTTGGGCCCAGAATGCTTCATTTTTAATAAGCTCTTTGCTGTAAATGAAAATATATTAATAAATCTTTGCATATTTCTAACTTTATTACAGCTTCATCTACTAATTCAATACAAAGTTTGTGCTTCATTAAGGGTAGACATTGCAATGAAACTGCTTTTCTTTTTCTTTTCTAATATCCCGTAGATATTTTTCCTTCTTTATTTGTGTGTGTGTGTGTGTGTGTGTGCATGCTTAAGCACTTCTATATAATTTCCTTTATTTTCAGTTTTTATTTATTTTGTTGTTGTTGTTGGGAATATACACAGAAAAATATACACTAATTCAATCTTCTCTATATTTATAATTCAGTGATATTGATCACACTCTTCAAGTTGTGCAACCATTGT
The DNA here is from genome assembly GCF_000298275.1 of Orycteropus afer afer. Classification (NCBI taxonomy): domain Eukaryota; kingdom Metazoa; phylum Chordata; class Mammalia; order Tubulidentata; family Orycteropodidae; genus Orycteropus; species Orycteropus afer. The sequence continues at coordinate 7,175,248 of NW_006921663.1, forward strand.
CACCCTCTCTTTCCAAGTTGTTTTCCCCCATTAACATAAAATCACTCTCCCCCTTGCTTCCTATCTAATCTTTCAAGTTGCTGTTTTCACTTTGATCCCATACAGATATTTCTTAAAATAGCACAATTCTCAAGTTCAGCTAGATAATAATGTTCATATCACTAGTTAAAGCTACCCTATTGTTTGGTTTTAAGAAACTCTGGGGGATATTTTTGAGATAAGTTTTAAAAATTAATTCAAGTCAACAGTTTAAGGGCTTCCTCTAGCCCCCATGACCCCAGAAATTCGAAAGTGTGTGGAAGTTTGAAATTCTTTTCTACATTTACCCCATTTTCATCAGGATTTTTCTATAGAATATTTGATCAATGTATTCAGTAATAGTAGCTGGGCATCATCTAGTACATCTGGTCTCATGGCAAAAATGGTAGTTGTTCATGGAGTCAATTTGCCATACATTCCATATCCTTCGCTTATTTCTGACTCTACTTCTAATTTTATAAATTCTAATTTCAGCTGATAAATTATAGGAGAATATTAAATGTAATTCAGTATATATTATTCTGCTTTTTAAAACATACTTTAAATGAAGTATATTTATTGACTATATTAGCCACTAAGAAAATTTGCTATAATTTTATACAAAAATTAAATTTATTGTAGTATGAATATTCTAAATGTATAGAAAAATACAATGAGAAATAAAACCCAAGACCATGTACAAACTACCCACTCTTCATACAACATAACATGTTTCCTAATAGTTTTTTAGATTTTCTTTTTAAAAATAAAATACTACAGATCAAACTGACTTTCTCTGTTTTCCCTAATTCATTCTCCTTTTTCTTCTCCCCAGACTACTCATAATTATTAATTTAGTATGTACTACAACTTTCTAATTGTAATACATGTGTATGAATAAGAAATATAATACTGTCTTCCATGTTTTAAAACTTTTACAAATGATCACAATCTGATTATATCTTTAACTTACTCATCCAGTTTATGAAACTTTGTATTTCTGTAATTTGATTTGAGATATACAAATATATATATATATATATATATATATATATATGTTAAGTACTATATATGTATATATATATGAATATATATATATATATATATATATATACAACTTTTCTTGCTGAAAGTGAGGATGACTTGAAACATTTACTGATGAAGATTAAAGACTAAAGTCTGTAGTATGGATTACATCTCAACATAAAGAAAATGAAAATCCTTACAACTGGACCAATAAGCATAAGCAGCATCACAATAAACTGAAAAAAGATTGAAGTTGTCAAACACTTCACATTACTTGGTTCCACAATCAACACAAATGGAAGCAGCAGTCAAGATATCAGACAACATATTGCACTGGGCAAATCTCCTACAAAGGACCTGTTCAAAGTGCTGAAGAGTGAAAATATGTCTTTAAACACTAAGGTGCCTCTAATCCAAGCCACGGTATTTCCAATCATGTCATATGCATGTGAGAGCTGGATATTGAATTAGGAAGACCAAAGAAGAGTTCATGCTTTTGAATTGTGGTATTGGTGAAGAATACTGATGGTACCATGGACTGCCAGAAGAACTAACAAATCTGTCCTGGAAGAAGCACAGCTGGAATATTCCTTGGAATTGAGAAAGGCCAGACTGTAGCTCACCTATTTGTGTCATGTTGTCAGAAGGGACCATTCATTGGAGAAGGATATCATGTTTGGTAAAGTGGAGGGTCAATGAAAAAGGGGGAGGCCCTCAATGGTATGGACTGATACAGTGCCTGCAACAATGGGCTCTGATATAGAGAGGATTGTGAGGTTGGCACAAGACTGGGCGGTGTTTTGTTTTGTTGTACTTAGGGTTGCTATGAGTCGGAGCCAACTTGATGTCACCTAAGAACAACAACAACAATATAAAATCTCCAGTTTATTTAATTTCAGAATAGTATTCAATTTATAATTATACTACATTTTTTTTTTTTTTCTGTGCTATTGTAAGGCATTGCTGTTTCCAACCATTATAAGCAATGGTACAATAATTGTTCTGTGTATGGTTCCTTATGCACATATGACAGAATTATATGCACATTTACTATCTTGGTTTAACCAAATTCATGTGTAAATGGGTTATCAGCTACAATCCCTCTAAGATGTATGAGAGTAAACAAGTTTCTGCGTGTATAATTATATATTTATGTTGTTTTAATTTATATTTTTCAGATGACTAATGTGGTTGACTCTCATTACTCTGTAAGATTGTTGTACTGCGATGGTTTGCATATTGCTGTGATGCTGGAAGCTATGCTATTGCTATTTCAAGAAGAAAAAGGATACCATGGTAGACAGTTTTCAGCAGAGCTTCCAGACTAAAGATGGGAAAATAACCTGATGATCTCCTTCTAAAAATATTGGCGAGCAAAAAATTAATGAAGGATAGTAGCTCATTGTCTGGTACGGTGCTAGAAGATGAGGCCCTCAGGTTGGAAGTTACTCAATATACATCTGGGGAAGAGCTGTCTCCTCAAAATAGAATTAACCTTAATGAGATAGAGTGAGTAATGATTTCACAACCTTCATTTGCTGATGTGGCACAACACTAAATCAGAAGAAACAGCTACAAATATCCATTAATAATTGGAATGTGGAATGTGTGAAGTATGAATTTCAGAATACTAAAAGTTGTCAAAAGTGAAATACAGTTCTTGAAGATAGATATCCTAGGCATTAGTAAGCTGAAATGGATTATTACTAACCATTTTGAATTGGATAATCATATGTCCTACTACGTCATGCATGACAAATTGAAGAGAAATAGTTTTGTTCCCGTTGTCAAAAAGAACATTTAGGGGCAAGATGGCAGACTAGGCAGAAGGATTGCACAGACCCTCTTCGACAAAGAGAAGGGAAACCAATAAATACAGACACAGAAGATAATCTTGGACCCCTGAGCCTTGAAGGAAAGGATGCAGATTTGGACTAAACCCCAACTAGCAGAAGAATTTGTGTGAA
>NW_006921663.1:7185552-7192872 GCF_000298275.1 Orycteropus afer afer
ATTTAAAAAAAAAAAAGAACATTTAAACATCTATCTCTGAGTGAAATGCTGTCCGTAACATAATACTCACTCACCTGCAAGGGTGACTCATTAATGAAATTATTATTCAAATTTGCATATAAAATACTAATGACAAAAATGAAGACTGAAGATTTTTACTAATTCTGTAATATGAAATTGATCACATGTGCAATCAGGATGCGTCATTACTGGTGATTGGCATGTGAAAGTTGGAAACAAAGAAGAGGGATTGGTAATTGGAAAATATGGCCTTGGTGATAAAAATTACAATATGATGTGTATGAAAGAATTTTGAAAGACCAATGACTTATTCATTGCAAATCCTTTTTTTTTTTTTTTTCAACAACATAAATGGCAGCTATTAATGTAAACATCACCAGATGAAATACATGGGAATGAAATGGATTACATCTATGGAAAATAATAACAGAGAAGCTCAATATCATCAGTCAGAAAGAGGCTAGGGGCCAACTATGGGAGAGATAATCAATTGCTCTTATTCAAGTTCAAGTTGAAGCTGAAGAAAATGAAAACGAGTTTAGGAGAGTGAATGTACAAACTTCAGTATATCCCATCTGAATTTGGAGACCATCTCAAGGATGGTTGGATGTATTGAATACTAATGATAGAAGACAAGATGTGAGGCAAGTGAAAGGTTATTAAAAAGATAGGAAGGAAGGAAAAGACCAAAACACGTGTCAAAAAAGACTCTGAACCTGCTCTGGAACATAGACTATCTAACGTGAATGGAAGAATGGTAAAATAAAATACCTGAACTGAAGATTTCAAAGAATGGCTAAAAAAAGACAAAGTAAAATATTATAATGAAATATGAAAAGACCTGGAATTAGAAAACTGAAAGTGAAGAACACGCTTGTCATTTCTCAAGCTGAAAGAAATGAAGAAAGTCTAAGCCTTGAGTTGCAATATTGAAAATTTCTTTGAGTAAAATATTAAATGATGCAAGGATTATCAAAAGAAGATGGAGAGTATATACAGCCTCATAGTGCCAAAAAATAATTGTTCCCTATTTAATAATTTCAGAAGGTAAAATATAATTAAGAACTGAGGGTTGTAAAGGAAAAAGTTCAAGCTGAACTGAAGGAACTGTAGAAAAACATGGCTTCAGAAATTCATGGAATATCAATTGCAATGCTTCAACAAATGGATGCAATACTATGTGTGCCAAGATCTATGCCAAGAAATTTGGAAGACAGCTTCCTGGCCAACCAATAGGAAGAGAGCTATGTATGTTGTGTCTAGTTCAAAGAAAGGTGATCGAACAGAATATGGAAATTATCAGGCAATATCAGTAATATACAGGCAAGGAATATTTTGCTGAAGATAATTCAAAAATGATTGCAGCAGTACATTGACAGGGAACTGCCATAAGTTTAAGCCAGATTCAGAAGAGGACAAGGGACAAGGGGTTTTATTATGTCACATGGATGTTGAAAATTGTGAATACCAGAAAGATGTTAGTTTGTGTTTTATTGACTATGCAAAGTCATTAATCTATGAGAACCATAAAAAAATGGGATAATATTGCAAAGATTGGGAATTCCAGAAGACTAAACTGTCCCCATTCTGAATCTCCGCAGAGATTAAGAGGCAGTAGCTTGAACAGAGCAAGAGGAAAATTCATGGTTTGAAAACAGGAAAGGTATATGTCAGGATTGTATTCTTTCACCATATTTATTCAATGTATATGCTGAATAAATAATCAAAGAAGCTGTACTACACTACATGAAGAAGAACGGCGCATAAATATTGGAGAAAGATTTACTGTTAGCTTGCAATATGCAGATGACAAAATCTCACTTGCTAAAAGTAAAGAGGATTTGAAGCACTTGTTGATGGAGATCAAAGATTATAGCCTTCAGTATGGATTATGCTTTACCATAAAAAAGACAAAAATCTTCACAACTGGATCAATAAGAAAGGTCATGATAAATGGAGAAGATTTAAATTGTCCAAGATTTCATTTTACTTGGATCCAAAATCAACACCAATGGAAGCATCAGTCAAGAAATCAAATGAAATGTTGCATTGGTTAAATGTACTGTAAAATACTTCTTTAAAATGTTAAACAGCAAAGATGCCAATTTGAAGAATAAGGTGCATCTGATTCAAGCCATTGTCTTTTCAAGAGTCTCATATGTATATGAAAGCTGAACAATGAATAAAGAAGATTGAGAAGAATTGATGTTTTTGGATTATGATGTTAGTAAAGAATATTGAAAATACCATGGACTACCAGAACAATGAACAAACCTGTCTTGGAAGAAGTACAGCCAGACTGTTCCTTAGAAAGAAGAGTGGCCAGACATTGTCTCATGTACGTTGGTCATGTTGTCAGAAGGGACCAGTACTTGGAGAGAGATATCATGCTTGGTAAGGTAGAGAGTAAGCGAAAAAGATAGACTGATACAGTGACTTCAACAATGGACCCAAGCATAGTAGAGATTGTAAGGATGGCTCAGGACCAAGCAGTATTTTGTTCTGTTGCACATAGGGTGTTGTGCGTCAGAACTCTCTCAAGGGTACCTAACAACAATAATAATGGTGTAAGGATTCCCTGTGTGGTGCAAATGGTTAAGTGTAGGCTACTGACTGAAAGGTCGGTGGAGCAAAGACATCCAGAATCACCTTTAAGGAATGTCCTGACAGTATGATTCTGAAATGTCATAGCTATGAAAACCGTATGTAACACAATTCTACTCTTAAACAAATGGAATTGCTATGTTGCAATTGATTCATTAGTAACTGGTTTATAATGGTATAAAGTCCTCGATAGAATAGGTATAACTCACGTTTGACAGCTGTAATAAGCAAAACATTATGCCTAGGTGACTAGGCCTTCTAGAATATAAATACCACAAGTCTGGCTTATAGAATACCAGAGAAGGAATCAAGATATAGATCAAAAATGCTTGTCTATAAATTACCCAGTCATAAAGTCTAGGTTGGGCAATCCTACTTCCGTAGTGATACTGCCTCGGAAACCCAAGGTGGGGTCGCTATGAGTCGGGGCCGACTCGACGGCACATAACAACAACAACAACAAAGTCTTAGAATGAAATCCAACCTATGTTTTGAACTAGAAATGACTAAAAGCTATAATCACATTCTTATTTTGGAAATTTGTGTTTAGTGTGTGTGGAAGCAGTCTTTAATAGGAAAGGGAGAAGGAGAAAACAACTGAGATACAGGTGCTGTGTCACAGAAAGAGCAAAATTACTTCTGTACCCTGAAGTTTGTTTGAATTCTTCATGAAACCCGAAGAAATGCTTTCCTTTCTCCTCATTTGACAGTGCTTACTTAGAATTACCTTACATCACTTGTCTTCACTTCTCACCTTCATTTTGAAATATGAATTAATAAGTCAATCAAATAAGCAGAAAAGAAATAAATCCTACCTTCTGAGAACAGAAACTAGATCTAAAATTCTTATAAAATTTAATAACAAAATGACTGTACTGGTGTAATACTATCTTGTCTTATGGCAATCTTTTCAACAAGGATTGTCTGGCTATTTCATTATTCTTAAAAACTATAAAATAACTCTTTAGAATTTTATCCATTTCCTCTCTTAAAAAGAAACTGGATATTATGTATTAGGTCTAAAATATTTGCACATGTCCTTTTCAAGAGTTTGATCAATTAATATTAAATCCAATTGGAAGTCTAAAACTCTAAAAGGAAAGCAAATATTTTTTCACAGCTGTTTGTTATTTCAGCCCTGAAAAAAAAAAAATTCAGTAAAAATATTTTTTAAGGTAAAGAAAGAGTTTAAATTGTGATTGAAGGCATGTGCTCATAAAGCTGAGTTACTTATCGTTAGCCAGTGAAACTAATCCAAGTTTGGATCACAAAAGTTCCCCACAGATTGCTAGGAATTCCTTTAATAATTTTTGTTTGATTGCTTTAATCAAGGTCCTTATGCAAAAGAAATCATTCATTGAGTAAAAGCATAAATAACACTGGGCTAAATGACACAGTATTATCAAAGACTAAGACATACAGATAGCCAACTACAAACTGTTAAGCTTTTATTTACTTTGTTTCTTTAGTAAAGATTAATACCTACTCTCTACTTGCTTTTGACTAGGAAGAAAGATTTCAGACTTGGTTCCTGATATCCTATGTTTGGTTTGCATTGTTTTATTCTATCTTCTGTTGCCTTTTCTTGCATGATTTCATCTTCTTGTTTTAGTCCGTTTGGGTTGGTGACATGGAGGCATTGGTGCTAGAATTCTCACCTTCCATGCAGTAGACACAGGTTTGATTCCAGCCCACTACATCATTAGAGGTGGTGTGTTGCTATGATGGTGAACATCCGGTTTCAGTGGAGCTTTCAACTAAGAAGGACTAGGAAGAAGTTCTGGACATCTACTTCAGATCATCAGCCATTGAAATCCCTATAGATCACAGCAGTCTAGTCTGAGCCCAACTGATGGCACAGGACAAGGCATTATTTAGTTTTCCAAGAAATAACTGGTCAATAGCTAACAGCAATACCTATGTTAGTTGCATGAGTATTTGCTTTTCTGCCTTTACTCTGTGCTACTGAGAAAAAAAATGATATTATTATTTGCTTCAGAAACAAGAAAATACACATCAAACAGTCATTTAAGAAAACAAAACAAAAAAGCCTAAACAAATTTTATTTTCTTTATCTTTTCATTGATTATTTGCATTTGCAAAACATCAGAAGCTATTGAAGTCCCTCAGTTCATGAAGATTGCATTGACTCCTACTTTGTCTACTAATACACATTACAAAGAAACTTTAATGGAACTCTGAGCTTTTATTAAGGGAAAGAGAGAAGTTCTAGAACTAGTTCCCTCAGCAAGACTGGTCTGTAAAATTCAATGCCCCCTTATCTGAGAGATTTATTTTCAGTCTCCCACTTGATCTGGAAATGTCTTTTCCATTAAACCAAAACCAAAGCCAATGCCTTCAATTATGACTCCAACTCATACCGACTCCCATTTGGTTTCCAAGGCTATACATATCTATAGAAGTAGATTGTCCTATCTTTCTCCCATGAAGTAGCTGGTGGGTTTTAACTGCTAACCTTCTGATTAGCAGCCAGATGTCTTACCCACTACAGCACCAGAGTTCTTTGCTTTTGCATTACCTAGTCAATAATGCTCTGGTAGCATAGTGGCTAAGGCACTTGACTGCTAACCAGAAGGCTGGAGGTTCAAACCCACCAGCCACTACTCGGAAGGAAGATGGGACAATCTACTTCCGTAGTGATACTGCCTCGGAAACCCAAGGAGGGGTCACTATGAGTCAGGTCCAACTTGACGGCACATAACAACAACAACAACAAGTCAACAATGGAAGTGAAGGAGATCCAGAGTAAAAAAAAATTAAGGTGCTGTGGTAATTAAGGTTGTGCGTCAACTTGGCTGGGACTGGTTGAGTGGTTGGATAGCTGGTGGTAGTAGTTATTCCCATGATGAGACTGGCAATGAACTCCATGATGGGATCTACCACAAGCAGCTGAGTAGCTGCTTTAGGGATGTGGACTGCTTCCCATATATAAGCAGGTCCAGGAATGGTCTCTAGTTTATGGCACACTTGAACCCTGCATGTAGCCAAGTCATTGTTCAACAGCCTGCCATGTTCTGACGATCTTGGGACTTTCAGTGGACTTGAATCAATGGCCTGCCATATTGTTTGGTAATATTGGGACGGTGCCATTTTATTTGTAGACCTTGGGTTTGTTAGCCTCAGCAGCCATAGTTGCTTGAGTGAAGAGATGGCTCTAGCTTCAGTGGGTTGGGAGCAAGAGGCAGAGATGAAGCCCAAGGTCAAAGGGCTTTCACACAGCCTCTAGAGCCTGGCACCTGGGACTCAGACTTCTAGCCTCCAAAAATTGTAAAACTAAGCTCCTGTTTGCTAAAGCTATCCTATTTGTGGTATTTTCTTGTCAGAACAGCACTAGGTAACCAGAACAGGTCTTCTTGAAGAAAACTATGGTCAAGCTTATTGTTGTTGCTGTTGGTATGTACTGTCAAGTCAGATCCAACTCATAGCAACTCCTCCTTGGGTTTCAGTCTCCCACTGAAAAGTAGTATCACTACAGAAGTAGATTACCCAACATGTGTCTGGGTCCTTCTCAGCCAGTAAACAGAGATATAGTTATGAATATAGATATAGGATCAAGATAATGGTTTGGATTTTCATGACCTCACATTTCCCAGATTTCTGGCATCTCTGGGATTTTTAACTATGGTTCACAAAGGGTAGGGTTGAAGCTACCTTCTTGCTGAAGAGTCCTTTAATTTCTTTCATATTCTATTTTGTAAAACATTTTTAAAACATTACACATTAATAATCATATATAATAAAACCTGGGAGCTCTGGTAGTGTAGTGGCTAAGGCACTTGACTGCTAACCAGAAGGCTGGCGGTTCAAACCCACCAGCCACTCCTCGGAAGGAAGATGGAGCAATCTACTTCTGTAGTGATACTGCCTCAGAAACCCAAGGAGGGGTCGCTATGAGTCAGGTCTGACTCACGGCACATAACAACAACAGCAACAAACTTTACTGAGATCCTATAATTTCTCAAGGGGCTCTCGTGGCATAGTGGATAAAGACCTTGACTGCTAACTGGAAGGTCTTCAGTACAAACCCACCACCTGCTCTGTGGAAGGAAGACTGGGTGATCTACTCCTGTAAAGATTTATAGCCTCAGAAAACCAATGGGGAGTCTTTATGAGTTGGAAATGACTCAAAGGCAGTGAGTTTGGTTCTTTTGGTTTTATAATTTCTCAATTCTGGAGAGGCATTTTTTTAGTGAGTTAGATCTCATTCATTCCAAGAGACACCCCTGCAATGAATGACCTTAATGATTTGGCATGAGGGTGTATACTTCCACTTCTCTATTGCTTTTCATGAAATATTGAGAAAAGATCTAGATTAATTCAACCTTGCCTGTATCCACTTATTTATCATTCTCCATTAGAAACACTATTTTTCCCATTTGTGCTCAATATAGAAAATCTGCAATAATTAGTCCCATTCTCACATGCATTCACAAAGCACAGGTAGTTCCTAATCAGAATTCTGTCATTGTAACATACATTTGACAAACATTGTTCCTGCCCAAATTTTTACTTAAAATATCTGATAAAAGGTAAAGTAACACAAGGAGGAAGCAAAGCAAGTCTGGCAACTAAAACAATTTCTGAAATAATAATATATTTTGGCAATATTGAGAAAGAGTATATCAATTCCTACATTATGGATTAAAGGAAAAATTCTTTTTTTTTTTTTTTTTT
>NW_006921663.1:7193336-7193993 GCF_000298275.1 Orycteropus afer afer
CCTTCCAAGTGGATGACAGTGGTAGCCGGGCACCATCTAGTTCTTCTGGTCTCATAGTTGTATAGGCTCCAGAACGGATGGTGTACCATTCGCTAGGACTACTTGTTTCCATGAATTTTTGGTTTTATTCATTCTTCTTTGCCCTGGATGAGGAGAGACTCATCATTGCATCTAGATGGCAGCTTGCTAGCTTTTAAGATTCCAGTCATTACTCGCCAAAGTAGGAGGTAGAAAAATGTTTTATATAGTATGTTATACCAATTGAGCTTGATGTCCCCTGCAACTATGGTCCCAAGGTCGCAGGTTCAACTACTCGGTCCCTCTGGGTAGCTTGTTGTGACCAAGCAGTGACCACAAACTTCCCCTTGCCAACTCTACTATATACCTGGGAATTCTGATCATTCACATAAACTTATAGGAACATTGTCTGCCAACCCTATATATGTTCTTGGATACACTTCCCATTTCATAGACATACCTAATCATTTAGCCTGTCCACCCATCTATCCACTCATGTACCCATGCTTGCCTATACTGACAATGTAGTACTGTATGTACAAAAGGGTTCATATTTGTTGTCTATACCTCCCATGAACCTCTCTATATCTTTGTCATCCTTAATGCTTCCATATTGGTCATTCACATTTGGTACATTGC
>NW_006921663.1:7197019-7215745 GCF_000298275.1 Orycteropus afer afer
GTATTTTCATGCAAATTCTTCTGCTGGTTGGGGTTTAGGCCACTACTGTATCCTCCCCATCAAGGCTCAGGGTCCAGGATTATCTTCTTTGTCTGTGTTAATTGGTTTCCCTTTTCTTTGTTGAAGAGGGTCTGTGCAGTCTTTCTGCCTAGTCCGCCATCTTGCCGGAACCCTCGGGAAAAATCTTTAAATTGATAATCTAAGGCCACTTTTGCCACATGTACTTAGGTCATAAATGTTTTTCTTGTAAATGTTTTCAGAATCTCTACTGAACTTTCCATCTTTTAAAAATCTCAACTTAATCTACAAGGAAATTACTTCTTTTGATAGTTTCCTCTCCTTATCAGATTTCCTGTGATACCCTATCATGTTTTTTCTTCAGAAACATCCTTGGATAAATGTCCTAAATTATACTTATGACACACACATTTCATATGGAAAAGCCACTCGACCATTTCTAAGCAGTTCTTGATACTGGTGAGCAGGATTATTTGCAGATAACAGGAATGGTAGATTGACTCTTTCCTGTGTCAAGTTCAGCAGAACAATAGCAGATACCAAAAGTGAACATAAGATAGACACTTTTATGTAGATTTGAAGCAAAAGGTTGAAGAAAATACGGTATATCAGGGTATGAAAGAGAGGTTAGTAGATTAGGGAAGAAATTTGTTTTCAGAAAGTGGTTGCCATGCTCAGAGTCCGACTGACTTGAGCAGAGTGGTACAAAAGAGATTACCTTCTTTCCTCAACCCAATGAGGAGTTAGATGGAACTACTTAGAATGTGTTCAACTATTCACTGCAATTCAGGGAGATGAAACATATGTGCTTGACAAAAGTAAGAAAACTAAAACAGATTGTGGAAAGGAAACAAATTTGGGTTGGGAAATTTACAGGGCTGGTTTTGGTGGCAGCGCCAGGGATTGTTGCTGCCTCCAGAGAGTATGCTATCAGATTGCAGGGGGAGCAGATGAGTGAATGTTTTCCATAGACTTGATCTGAGCCAAGACATCCCTGGGTGGTATAAAGGATTAAGTGTTGCTTGGTAACTGAAAGTTTGGCAGTTCAAGTCCACCCATAGGCTCTTAGGAAGAAAGGACTAGTGATCTACTTTGGAAAAATTAGCCACTGAAACCCCATGGAGCACAGTTCTACTCTGACACACATGAGGTCACTCAGTAAGAAATGACTCAACAGAGACTGGTTTGGTTTTTGGTTTCAGATCTCAACCCAGAAAGGGAAAGCTGATAAAGAATTTGGGTTGTATTGAGTTCTATTTCCTAGAGCCCCAGAGGGTCAAGGAATCATTAACAGAAAGTGCCTATACACAGGAGTTAAGGAGTTGTGAGAGATCATCAAAGACAGAAAGGCAAATTTCCATGTCAAGAGAGTTTAGGTGAAGTGTGTCTTGCAGGTACCACTCAGAAGAAAGAGTAGACTTACCCATCTACCAAACACAGAGATGGACAAGCCACCCAGTTAAGTAATAAGTGGACAATAATAACTCTTCAAATCATTCTATGCCTTCTCCTCCCATGATGTGGAGTTAAGAATCAGCAAAATAAAAATTAAAACAAGTGAGAAAAGAGTTAGAAAGGAAAGAGTGAAAAAAAGGATGATTTCTCACTGCAAGCCTGGACTAGCTTGAACTATGTCCAAGTGTGGGAAGAAATAATTTAATTCTAAATTGAGTTCTGAGTTTGGCTTGTATCTGTCATTGTTCATTCTAATTCAAAGTCAAACTATTTGAAAATTAAAGTCATCATACCCCTTTACCACCACTGCTATTGAGTAATTTATTACTAAGAATGAGGGACAAACCACAATCTGTGGCAGCATTTTCATCCAACAGCAGATGAAAATCATCCACACTGAATAAATTTTAAGGAGCTGGAATTAGAGGACACAAAAACAAAAATGTATTCAGTTTACTTTGCAAATTGTGCTAATTCTATGCTTAATCTAATTATGCATATTTTTCTTTATTGGATTTTTTAACCTCTTCTCAATATTAAGTCAGTAAAATATATTGCTGGTAAATTAGATCAGGCTGGGTAAACATTTTACAAAACATCCTCAGGAGGCTTATTAGTCCTTTTAATTTACTCTGAAATTTTTATTTTAGGTACCTTACAAGTTTTATGTAACTATAATGGCTGTTCAGATTTCTAGGTTTTTGTTTTTCACTTTGTATCTCATAAACTTTATAATTTAAAATTGCTATCACAAACTTTAATTCATTAGACATTCAAATAAATTCTATGTAGTAGCAGGACAAACATTGTATTGGCTGTTTTTGAGAAAAAAGAATCAAGACTCAGAAAAATAGAACAATTGCCTAAGACTGCATTATTAATTAGTGGCAAGATCTATATTCTAACCATCTGCTGATTACAACTTTACAAATACAGACCCTATATTTCATTGCTTATGCAGTCTTCTGCTTATACACACAAAAAAAATCTATATTAACTAATGGTTTTTGAGTATATTCTATGTGAGATACATTTTAGTAACCGTTTTTCATTTGCTGCCTTAATTTTAATAACATCCTATGAATTAGAGCTGACTTTCACAGAAGAGTAAATTGAGCTACGGTTGTTGCCGTGATTGTTAGTTGCTGTTAAGTCAACATGACAGTCGTGACCCACAGAGTTCTTATTGCCTAATTTTCTGAAGTAGACCATCAGGTCTTTTTTCTGAACCTATCTTAGTCTAGAAGTTCCACAGAAACCTTTTCAGCATCGTGGCAATGTGCAAGACTCCACTGACAGAGGTCCACTGGCTGGTAATCAAACCAAGTTCTCCATATGGAAAATTCTACCGCTCAACCACCAGTATCTTCTGAGGTGTAGAAATTTTAACCAAGATCATACATTAGATAGTAAGAAACACAGAGAGGATTGGAAGTCCAAGGCAAACTAAATTCAGAGCCCAAACAATTAGTGAATGCACTATCCATGTTTTCAAAATGAGCATGGAATTTCGTGTATCCCTGAATTTGTTATATTTTTTGGTATGTAAGTATAAAATATCCATTCATATTTTTATTTTTAGAAGAAAGATTCCATTAGTTCTAGAATTAATAATAAGACAGATATCTATTTATCATCTCTTCTTAGGCTGATATTCTGTTATGTATGTTGACTGGCATCTCTTTGCTACCTATGCTGTATCAATTGCTAAATAATTTTGGAGAACTATTTCCTGTGCTAAACTTCAATTAGTATTCCATGCAGATATACAGTGGTATATCAGCATCTGGCACCAGGAAAAGGAGTTTGTTGTATAACAATTTTCCAAATGAAAGGTCAGAAAATTTCTGTCTTTTAAATACATATTTACTAGCATATAATGAAAACTTTCATTTATAAATTAAAATTTTGAGTTGAACTAAAATGTTGTGCATTGACAGTCATTTCAATAGGTTAAATTTTATAAAGCCAATACATTCGTAAACTCTGAAATTTTTAATGTATTATTTTCACACCAAATTCTGTTATATTCTAGCTGATGAATGATAATTTTGAATCATCAAATGGTAGTACTGCCTGCTAGCTGTCTTTGTATAGCAGCATTTGTGCAATTACTTGAATATTGTGTTGCATTTTATGTTATAACTTATAAAATGAATGGGAAAGTGATAAGAGGTTTACATCTCATAAACTTAATTCATTTGAAGCAAAGTTAGAAATTATTATCATGCTTCAGGGGATGAATCTTAAGATTCATTGTACTGATTTTTGTTAAGCTGATTGCTGTTCAATTGTGGGGGAAAAAAAGTACATGTATAAGGTAATAGAAAGATTTGAAGACTATATTCTCCAAAAAGTAAGATTTATAAAGGGAAATTGTATTTCCTAGATTTCCATACACTGTTTAATGTAAGATGCATTATCAGTTAAAAATATCTCATAAGTAATTCACAGTGCTGCAGTCAATGTAAAAAAAAAAATGAATTCTAGATATACACAGATTTCAGAAATGTTGACATGTAAGTCTTAGAATCAGATAAATAAATTAAAAACTGAAACTCTTTTTTCCACCTTTCTCATATTTGATTCTGATTTAAGCAAACATTATTATAAAATTATGATAGAAACTAGATTAATTTTCTATCTATAGGAAAGCTTATTTAAAAGTGAATAGTGCTTAATAATGGCAGAAAGTATTGGTATAATATACACTTTTTTCTGTCATTTTGTTTGTTTATAGATCACTGTGATAAAGACTTGTAATTTTTTCCGCTAATCTTGAGTGGAAGTGAGATTAGCAGGCAAGAATTATTTTCTTATCCATTGTTAGAAGCTTGCATATAAAGGTCTTCCCAAATGAAACTAGTGTTCCTAACAATAATTATTTAACACATTTTATAAGTCAACCTAAGGTTTGCTGTGTTCCTAAAACAAGAGAACATGAGACAAGAGGAGACACACTTCTAATCATTAGTTATTTGCTCTTCATTTATCCTAATTATCCCTTTGCTTTTTTTTTTTTTAATTTTCAACTTTAGTTTTTGCTTATCAAAGATTGTTTCATTATCTGTTAATGCTAGGAACCCTAACAACTTACTTCTTAATAAATCTAAGTTTATAATGGAAATGGAATAAGATGTTTCAAATCAGACTTTTATTTAGGAGTTACAGAATAATCATGGTTGTTGTTTTCTTCAGGTTTGGTTTAGGAATTACCATGATGACTTGGAAATAGTTCTTCTTTTTTTTTTTTTTTTTTTCTCTGTGGCTCTTTCATTACTTTTCTCTGCCTGTGGACACTGGGGATTCTTTCTAAAGATATAAGAATTATGGACAAGCTGTTTATGATATTCAGGTTCCAAATTGGTTAAGATGATTTTACAGAGGAAAAGGAATTTCATTTCAACAATACAGTGAATAGAGAAGGAAGAGCTTTAGAAAATATAACTATTTTAATTTTAGACATACAGAGTGCCCCCCCATTAAAATTCTAGGTAGAGCTAGCTAACATAAAGTTGAGCCTGGAATTCAAAGACAGGGTTGTTGTTAGTTGTCGTTGAGTAGTCTATGACTCTTGGCAACCCTTGTATAACAGAATGAAATATTGTCTGATTCATTGCCATCTTCATGATCACTGATATGTTTGAGACTGGAAGAGGTCTATATTTGTACCCATTCCAAAGAAAGGTGATCCAACAGAATTTGAAAATTATTTAATAATATAATTAATTTCACACAAGTAAAATTTTGCTGAAGATAATTCAGAAACAGTTGCAGCAATGTGTTGACAGGGAACTTCCAGAAATGAAAGCTCAATTCAGAGCAGGACAGAATGAGGGATATCATTGTGCATGTCAGATGGATCTTGGCTGAAAGCAAAGAATACTAGAAAGATGTTTACTTGTGTTACAATGATTATGCAAAAGCATTAGGCTGTGTGGAACATAACAAATTATGGATAACATCGAGAAGAATGGGAAATCCAGAATACTTAATAATGCTCATGAGGAACCTGTACATACACCAAGAACCTGTCATTCAAACCGAACAATGGAATAGTGCATGGTTTAAAATCAGGAAGGAAGAATGTTAGAGTTATATATTTTCAGCGTACTTATTCAACCTGTATGCTAATCAAATAATCCAAAAAGCTGGACTATGTGAAGAAGAATGTGGCATCAAAATTGGAAGAAGATTCATTAACAACCTGTGAAATACAGACAACACAACCTTGCTTGCTGAAAGTGAAGATGACCTGAAGCATTTACCGATGAAGATTAAAAACTACATTCTGCAGTATGGATTACATCTCAGCATAAAGAAAATGAAAATCCTAACAACTGGACCAATAAATAGCATCATGATAAGTGGAGAAAAGATTGCAGTTGTCGAAGATTTCATATTACTTAGATCCACAATAACACGAGTGGAAGCAACTGTCAAGAAATTAGTTGTTTTGTTGCACAGGGCAAATCTGCTGCAGAAAACATCTCAAAAGTGCTCAAGAGTAAAGATATCTTTTTGAAGACTAAGGTGTGCCTGACTCAAAACTAAGAAAACCAAACTCACTGCCGTGGAGTCAATTTGACTCATAGTGACATCTCCTTGGGTTTCCAAGGCAGTGTCTCTTTGGAAGTAGATGGCCCAATCTTCCTTCTGAGGAGTAGCTGGTAGGTTTGAACCACCAGCCTTCTGGTTGACAGTCAAATACTTTAGGCACCATGCCACCAGAGCTCCCAATGCCTAACCCAAGCCATGGTGTTTTCAATCACCTCATACATGTGAAAGCTGGACAATTAATAAGGAAGACCAAAGAAAAGTTGATGCTTTTGAGTTGTGGTAATGACAAAGTATAACGAAAGTACCATGGGCTGCCAGAAGAACAAACAAATCTGTCCTGGAGGAAGTGCAGCCAGAATGCTCCTTGAAAGTGAGAATGACCAAAATTCGTATCACTTACTTTGGTCATGTTGTCAGAAGAGACCCTTTCCTGGAGAAGCATATCATGCTTGGTAATGTGGTTGTTGCTGTTGTTATTTGCCCTCGAGTCTGACCCGACTCATAGCGACCCCTCCTTGGGTTTCCAACGCGGTATCACTATGGAAGTAGATTGCCCAACCTTCCTTCCAAGGAGTGGCTGGTGGCTTTCAACCACCAGCCTTCTGGTTAGCAGTCAAGTGCCTTAGGCACTATGCTACCAGAGCTCCCTGGTAAAGTGGAGGGTAAGTGAAAAATGGGAAGACCCTCAACAAAATGGATTGACACAGTGGTTGCTACTATGAGCTCAGGTATAGCAAACATTGTGAGGCTGGCACAGGGCCAGGTAGTGTTTCATTTCATTCTTCTGTACATAAGATCACTATGAGTTGAAGCCAACTTGACAGCACGTAACAACAAGAACATTGTTGTGGCCATGTGTTAATTTATCTCACTGAGAGTTTTTCTAGCCTTCACTAGCTCTCTAATTACTGAATATGATGTCCTTCTGTGTGGATTAGTTAATCCTAATGTCATATCCAAAATTTAAAAAGTCAAATTTTCCTACAATGTTCTGTTATCCATTAAGTTTTCATTAAGTAATTTTCAGAAATAGATGGCCAGGCCTTTCTCCTTTATCAGTCTTATTCTGGATGCTTCCTGAAACCTGTTCACAATGAGAGGCACTGTTGGTATTTAAAATACCAATGGCATAGATTCCAGCATCATAGCAACACATGCCACTACAGTACAACATACTGACAGATAGGAAGTAGAACAAGAGGCTAGAAGCAGATATATGGTTTTGAAAGTCATCAGCACTCATGTGACAAAAATTGTCAAGGTTGTGAGATCATCAAGTTGCATGCACAGAAGGAGACAAATAAAGGAGTACAGCTTGACCCAGGGGAAACTCTAATTGAAATGCTTTACATTACTTTCCTCTATCTATGACTAACAAAATTGTTTTAGTTCTGATCTTCATCATCTCTTTAATTAATTATTCTGCTTTGTCCTTCTTCATCTTGTCATTTTCTTTTCTAATTAATTTTCCACACTGCCTCTATATTAATTTATTTAAGGCAGACAGCCTTTCATGTCACAAACCCATATAAACCTTTATCATTTCTTCGTTGTGTGTAGACCATAAACTATCATTCTAACATGGATGTTATTCAAGATCGTTCACTGTTTATTGGAAACCTGGATTGTCTGTGATTCTACAGAAAATCTTTCTAGAACCCCAGTAAAAATTTTTCTCCTTTAAAATAGATTTCCCCTTTGTTCTTTCATAATCACCTGTTTGTAAATTCTCTTGTGGCACTTTTTTTCTTAATCGGACTTACATGTCTATGCACATATCTGATAAATAAATAGCGGTTAAATCAGTAAATTTAGAAATAGATTCTAAATCATTGACTAATACAGTTTCTTCATGTAATAGATGAGAAATCTACTGTTTGCTCAATTTAGTTAATGAAAATTAGAAAACATTGAGTATAAATTAAGACATACAAGTACTTATTGTTCAGTTAAATTTCCAGTTCAAAAAAACAGTGTGAGTAGCCAGGAATATTTTACCTACCTTAATACTTGCTTCATGATTTTATATCTCTACTATTTTTCAGTATTTTATATTATTAAAGTTACCTTTTTAACTTTATACTATATTTACTTCATTATGTCTCCTTTTAAATTTGAAACATAGATAGAAAGTCATAGTATTTATTTTCTTTGCTTAGAATTATACATTATTGTAGGTAGTTTAAAATTTCTTTTAATGTATCAGAGTATTGTGTTGACTTTCTTACCAAGCACAATATAGGACTAGATCCTTCTAAACTAGATCCTTCTCAAACCCTGAGTCCATGAAAATCCATTTGAGCGATGCTTCTATAAAGTAATTTTATTGACTATTATTTCCAAAACTTATATCCATAATAAACAAATAATTGGATTAGATCAATGACAAAAATATTTCCCTAGATATTTTTTTCTTGTTGTTTTTGTTTTTATGTTTGAATTTATCTTTATTAAAAAATAATGAATGGGGGAGCAGTTATAGCAAGATGACAAAATGAGTGAATGTGCCTTTTTATTCTGCAGGAACTAACCTACTAAATGAAAGATAAAAACAAGCACAGATTGAGAACTCAGAACTCTGGATGTCAGTTGGAGAATCAGAGTGAGTCCAGAAGTGAGGGAGAAAAGGAATTAGTACATCATCTGGAGCATTGCCTGAAGCAGATACCATGCAAAACATTGCTGAATGTTCCCAGGAACCTTCCAACCACTGGATGTTGCTTCTAGACCCATAACTAGACTTAAGTCCAAAAACCAAAAACCAAAAAACAGAAAACAAACAACAACAACAAAAAAAAACACTCAACTCACTGCCCTTGAGTGGATTCCAACTCATGTGACCCCCATTGTGTTTTGAGGTTTTAAATCTTTACAGAAATAGATTGCCCCATCTTCCTTCTGTAGAATGGCTGGTAGGTTTGAACCAATGACCTTTTGGTCAGCAACCAAATGCCTTATCCACCACACCACCAGAACTCCTTACTTAAGTTCAAGCAAGCCACAAAAGGTGAAGTACAAAGTGTGACCAAGGGAGAGGTACATTACAACCTAAAAGAACTGTTTGATGTTGATAATAAGTACAAACAGAAACCTAGAGAGTATGTGGGAAATGGATATTAAGGGTGTGGTATAAGGGAGTGGTATAATGGTACAAGGAACATACTGTTGGATCAATCTGAGTTTATTGATTTCTGCCCAGTAAACACAGATCCTTCACTCAATGTTTCAGCTTGAGAAGTTAGGAAAGGATCTAATAGTTTATTTGGTTGGCTTAGTGAAGCATGGATTATGCAGTGGACTAAATTAAATCAAGTTGAATCACCAGATCTGCCTTGGTACGATGTAGAAGAAGGAATCCAAAGGCTTAAGGAAACTGCTGGTATGTTAGAATGGATTTATCAGATTAGACCCATAGACCCAGAAATGGAGTGCCAGGGGACACACCTTTTACTACTTTGGTGAGGAACAGATTTGTGAAGGGAGCAGTAGCATCCTTGAAGACTGCTGTGAATGCTATTTTATGTAAGCCAGATTTGACAGGGGGAACTGCCCTAATTCAATTAAGACACTTAACCACAATGGGCTGATTAGACTCCTTGGTGGTAGGGGTCAAGTAGCAGTAATTAGTTCACGAAGACAAGGTGCTCATGGTTAGTGTAATGGACAGGACCCCACTAAAATGCCAAAAATTTTTACTGTTGATCTTTCTACCAGCCTTCCTCAAAGAGATCTAAAGCCTCTTCTGAGAGTTACTGTTTATTGGGGAAAAGGAAATAATGATATTTTTCTGGGATAACTGAATACTGACTTTGAATGTATCAATTCAAAGTAATTCCAGGAGACCCAGAACTTTACTGTGGCCCACCAATCAGAGGTGGAGCATATAAAGGTTAAGTTATTGATGGAATCTTAACTCAGGTCCATCTCACAGTGGGTCAAGGGGGTCCCCAAACCTATCCTATAGTCATCTCCCCAGTTCTGGAGTGCATGATTAGAATAGATATACTGAGCAACTGACAGAACCTCCCACATTGGATGCCTGGCATATGGAGTAAGGGCTATTTTCAAAGGAAAAGCCAAGTGGAAGCCATTAGAACTGCCCTTACTTAGGAACATAGTAAACCAAAAGCAGCACTGCATTCCTGGGGGAATGGCAGAGATTAATGACACCATCAAGAACTTGAAGAATGCACATCCCCATTTAACTCACTTATTTGGCCTGTACAAAAAAAACTGATGATTTTGTGGGATGATAACAGATTATCATAAACACAATCAGGTGGTGACTCTAATTGCAGCTGCTGTTTCAGATATAGTTTCATTGCTTGAACAAGTTAATACATCTCTTGGTACCTGGTATGCAACTATAGATCTGGCCAATGCCTCTTTCTCAACAGCAATTTTCAATGATTATCAGATGCAGTTTGCCTTCAGCTGGGAAATTAAAAAATACACTTACACTGTATTTCCTCAAGGGCATATCAACTCTCCAACACTATGTCCAAATTAGTCCACATTGACCCTGATAGACTTTCCCTTCCACAAGACATAAAGATGGGCCATTATATTGATGAAATCATGCTGATTGGATCTGGTAAGGAATAAGTATCAATGACTCTTGGTTTCTAGTATCTGTATGTTCATTCACTCACTGCCATCAAGTAAATTCTGATTCATAGTGACCCCCATTGGGTTTCCAAGGCTGTAAATCTTTATGGAGGTAGATTGCCCTATCTTTCTTCCATGGAGTGGCAGGTGGGTTTGAACTGCCAACCTTTTGGTTAGAAGTCAAATTATCTAGGCATTGTGCTACCAGAGCTAAAGAGTGGGAAAATAACCCAACAAAAATTCAGTTACCTTCCACTTCAGTGAAATTTCTAAGGGCCTGGTGGTGTGGGACATGTCTAGATATTCCTACTAAAGTGAAGGAAAAGTTATTACTTCTGGCCTTTCCCACAACTAAAACAAAGCACAATTTTTGGTGGGCCTCTTTGGATTTGGAGGCAACTTTTCCCCCATTTGACCAACTTATCAAGTGATTTGAATAATAGTTAGTTTTGAATGGGGTCCAGAAGAACAGGAAGCTCTACAACAGGTTCAGACTTATCTGCAACCCACTCTGCCACTTGGGTCATATTATCTGGGTGATCTAGTGGTGCTAGAAGTTTCTGTGTCAGTTACAAATGCTGTTTGGAGTCTTTGGCAGACCACTATTGGTTAATTGCAGTACAGACCCTTAGGATTTTGGAATGAAACCCTGCAATCCTCTGCAGACAACTACTCTCCTTTTGAGAAACAGTTTTTGGCTTGTTACTGGGACTTAGTAGAACTGAATGCCTAACCACAGGCCACAAATGAACGGGGTGTTGTCTGATCCAGAGAATCATAAATTTGGACATGCATCATCTAATGAAAGTGGTATATAAGATATTGGGCTCAAGCGGGAACTGAAGGCACAAGTAAGTTGCATGAAAGGGCCGAAATGAATGTGGTATCCATTCCATTAACATTACCTTCCCTATCCCAGTTTACATCTATGGCCACATGGGGAGTTCCTTATGATTAGGTGACTAAGGGAGAGAAAACTCATGCCTGGTTTAGAGATGGTTCTGTACAAAATGAAGGCACCTCTTAAAAGTGGAAGCAGAAGCACTACAGGGCCTTTCTGGGACCTCCCTGAAAGACAGGGGTGAAGGGGAATCCTCCCAATGGGCAGAATTTTGAGCAGTGTATCTGGATGTTCACTTTGCATGAAAGGAGAAATGGCCAGATGTATGACTGCATACAGATTAATTGGCTGTGGCCAATGTCTTGACTGGATTGTCAGGGACTTGGAAGGAACATGATTGGAAAACTGGTGACAAAGAGTTTTGAGAAAGAGGTATGTGGATAGATATCTCTGAATGGGCCAAAGAAGTTAAGATATTTGTGTCTCATGTGAATGCTACCCAAAAGGTGACCTTTGCAGATGAGGACTTCAACAATCAATTGGATAGGATGATACATTCTATGAAAAGCAGTCATCTTTTCCCCCAGTTACTCCCAATGGTTTCATGGGCCCCAAAGAGGCCATAGTGGCAAGGATGTAGGTTATGTATGGGCTCAGCAACATGGACATCCACTCACTAAAGCTAACTGGGCTACTGCTGTTGCTGAATGACCAATCTGCCAGCAGCAGAGACCAGGACTGAGTTTGTTATATGGAATCATTCCTGGGGGCAGTAAATCATCAACCTGGTGTTAGGTTGATCACATTGGACCACTTCCATCATGGAAAGGGCAGCAATTTGTTCTTGCTGGAATAAACACTCTGGATGTGGATTTGCCTTCCCTGCATAAAACTCTTCTGTGAAAACTACCACTCATAGATTTACAAAATGCCTTATCCACCATAATGGTATCTCATGCATCATTGCCTTAGATCAAGAGACTTACTTCACAGCAAATTAAGTGTGCCAATGATCTTATACTTAAGGAATTCACCAGTCTTACCATCATTTTGATGATGCTGACTTGAAGCATTGATGGAATAGCCTTTTAAATATATATATATATATTTTAAGCCAGGTGGCAACACAATGCAGGGTTGAGGCAACATTCTCTAGGAGGCTGTATATGCTCTAAACAAGTATCTAATATATGGTGTTCTGTGGTAGTTAAGGTTGTGTGTCAACTTGGATGGAGCTAGTCTTGAGTGGCTGGGTACCTGAATTTTCCCCATGATGAAACTGGTAATCAACTCCATGGTGAAATCTACAGGGAGCACATGAATAGCTGCCTTAGGGATTTGGTTTGCTTCCAGTATATAAGAGAAAGCTTTTGGGAAGTTCTAAAGCTTTTTGGCATATCTGGATCCTCTATTTGGCCAAGTCTTCATCTCAGTGGCCTTCCGTGTTGTCTGCCAATCTTGAGACTATTTCGGTACTTGAACTAGTGGCCTACTATGTTGCTTGAAAATTTGGGGACTGTGCCATTTTACTTATCAACCTTGAGTTTGTCAGCCTCAGCAGCCAACAGCTGCCTGAGTTAAGGGAAACCTCCAGCTCCAGTGGGCTGGGAGCAAGAGGCAAAGCTGAAGCCAAAAGTCAAGAGGCCTTCACCCAACCCCTTGAGATTGGCACTTTGAATTTAGACTTCTAGCCTCTTAATTCGTAAGAGAATATATCCCTGATTGTTAAAGTCATCAATTTGTGGTATCTGTCAGAGCAGCATTAGAGGACCAAAACTTGCTTCTTCTCTGATAGCCAGGATTCACAGGTCTAGGGACCAAGGGGTGGAAATGGTATTGGCACCACTCACTATTACCCCTAGTAACCCACTCAAAAAAAAATTTTTTTTTGCTTCCTTTCCCTGTGGCCCTTTACTCTGTGGTTCTGCAGGTTTTATTGCCAAAGAGAGGAACACTCCCACCTGGAGACATGTTACTGATTCCACTGAATTGGAAGTTAAGGATGCCACCTAGCCATTTTGGATTCCTCATGCCTCTGGACCAACAGGCAAAGAAAAGAGTTACTATATTTTGTGGTCTGATTGATCCTGATTATCAAAGAGAAATTGCACTGATATTGCATAATGGATGTAAAGACAAATATGCTTGATATATAGAATGTTATTTAGGACATTTCTTAGTACTACCCTGCCCTCTAATTAAACTCAATGGAAAACTACAACAACCTAATACTGATATGACTAGTAATGGCCCACACCTTTCAGGAATGAAGGTTTGGGTCACCACACCAGGCAAAGAACCACAAGCAGCTGAGCTGCTTGATGAGGGCAAGGGGAATACAGAATGTGTTGTGGAATAAGATAGTTCTAAATACCAGCTACAGCCAAACAACCAGTTGCAGAAATGAGGGCTGTGATTATTGTATGTATTTCTTCTCTGTGTGTATGCATCATATATTTTTTTTCTTTAGTTATAAAATATAAGATATAAACTGAACTAATGCATTTACAATTCTACATGTGTTAGTTTTATCATATTTGGTGCATGTATGACTTTATAATGTTCTTTGTTTAGAAATTATATGTAGCTTAAGAAGATGTATACAAATGCAAAGTTGGCAAAGCCTGGAATGTGATAGTTAAAGTTATGTGTCAAACTTAGCTGGACCATAATTCTGAGTGATTTATACAGATGTGGTGTGGTTGTTCCCATAGTGAGATCTCCTGTAAGGTAGTTACCTGCCTGGTGGGATATGCTGTGAGCAGCAAATCAGTTCAAGGGAGATCCTCAGGGGCTTGACCTGCTTCCAAAATATGTATGGATGTCCTGGGAAAATTCTGGGACTTTCTGTTTGATGTAGATCCTGTATCTACCTTATCATTTGGTTTTTGGAGCTAAACTACTGACCTGCTGTATTGTCTGCCACAGAAACAAGGAAAAGACAGACAATACACTTGGTGAATTTAGGAAAATCATACAGCAGCAAAATAAAAAAAATAAACAATTAGAAATCATACAAAACAGCAATTAGAAATCCAAACAATGAACACTAAAATTATGAAGATATATAATATATTGGAAGGACAAAAAAGTAGAACTGACCTGGCTAAAGAGTACATTTCCCAGCTAAAACACAAATCCCTTGACACCTGCTTGTGAGGAAAGAAAGAAGATAAATTAAAAAAAAAAAAAAAAAAAAACCTTAAGAGTCACATTAAGAGAAATAACATAAGTCTGACTGGAATTCCAGAACAAGGAAGAACAAGAAAGAAAACTGCCAAAAGCTCACTACCAGAAAATTTCTGCAATATCAAGGAAAACTAAAAGATAGCCTTTCAGGAAGCTCAATGAAGCCCAAGACATATCTTAATCAAACTTCCCCAAACCAAAGGCAAAGAAAGAATCTTGAGGGCAGCTCTGGAAAAATGAAACATTACCTTTAAAGGGCAACCAATAAGACTAAGCTCTGGTTTCTCAGCAGAAATTGTGCAGTCAAAAAGGCAATGAGTTAACCTATACAAAACCTTGAAAGAAAAGAATTGCCAATCAAGAATTATATATCCAATAAAACTGTTCCTCAGATGTGATGGTGAAAATAGAACATGCCCAGACAGACAGCAACTAATGGAATTTATAAAAACCAGGACAACCCTACAAGAAATACTAAAGGGAATCCTTCTAACAGAAAGCCAACAAATGAAGACAGAAACTTAAGATTAAGACATATGATGGCACCACATTGAACCCAACCCAGAAAAAGAATTCTCAAAACTAAAATAAGCATACAAAAAGGAAAACAGAGAAGTCAATCTGTAAGTGACACCAACAACAAAATGAAAAAATTGAATAATGTAATTACCAAACTTCCAAATGTAAAAGAAAACAGGACAATATCTATATAAAACAGACTGTTCCAAACATAGGGAGATGAAAATCTACTACAGAGTAACCAGAGAGAAAATTAATAAGTCTTGTAATCAAAATAAGAAAAAAATAAAATCACAAAGACTTAGCCATCATTAAATCAACAACATTGAAGAAAAGGGAAAGAAAACTCTAACAAAATGAAGTCAGCACAGAAAAAAAATATACAGAACAAAGAAATCATCAAAATCACAACAAAAAACAATGACAGCAGAAAATTCATACCTATCAATAATTATACTCAATCAAGAGAAAGAGAGTAGCAGATTAAATAAGAAATGGAAACGCATCAATCTGCTGTCTGCAAAAGACTCACCTTAGGTAAAAAATGTAAAAATAAGTTAAAAATCAAATGTGTGTGTGTGTAGGAGGGAATATAACAACTTAATAGCTACCAAATAAAGCAGTAGTGCCAATACTAATTTCTGATAAAATAAACTTCAAGGCAAAAACCAGCATAAGGGACAAAGAAAGGCATCACATGACGACAAAATGGTCCATTAACAAAGAAGACATACCATAATAAATATCTATGCCATTAATGAATGAGCTCCATAATGCATAAAACAAATATTTATTAAACTGAAAAGAGAAATAGATGATTCTACAATAGTAGGAGGAAACTTTAACCAACAACTTTTAATGAAAGGCAGAACAACTAGAAAAAATATCAACAAAGATACAGATCTGAACAACATCAACTTGATCTCATAGGTATACATAGAACATGTTACACAACAAAGTCCAAAACACATTGTTTTCCAGTAAACATGGATCATTCTCCAGAAGAGACCATATATTACACAACAAAACAAGTTTGAAAACATTGAAATACTACAGGGTATCTTTTCAGATCACAACATTTTAAAATTAGAAATTAATAGAAGAAAGACAGGAGAAAAAATTAAAGACATGAAAACTGAATAACACACTGCTCAAGGATCTCACTGCTTAATAGAAGAATTAAAGTGTGAAATTATATATATATATATATATATTAGAAACAAATGAGAATGAAAACACAGCATACCAAAACCTTTGGGACATAGTGAAGGCAGTACTCAAAGGACAATTTATAGCAATAAATGAAAGCATCAAAAAATAAGAATGAACTGAATTCAATACCATAAATCCTAAACTACAAAGCTACAACAATTAGAGAAACAGCAAAAGAACCCTATAGTATTTAGAAGAAAGGACATAAAAATGATTGAAAGATAGATAAGTGAAGCTGAAACAGAAAAAATATATATATAAAAAATATCAACAAGACTGTAAGCTTGTTCTTTCAAAAATTAATAATATCAACAATCCACTGGCAAATTTAACTAAGGGAAAAAGATCCAAATACCAAAATTAAATATATAAATGAATAAATGAAATGGATGACATCATAACAGCCAACTGAAATAGAAAGGATAATAACAGTATACCATGAAGAACTATATTCCAAAATTTGAAAACTAGAAGAAACACAAAACTTACCAAAACTAATACAGATTGAGATAGAAAACTTAAATAGACCCATAACAACAAAAAGTCCTTGACCAGAAATCTTTACTGGATAATTCTACTAAATATTCAGAGAAGAGGAGAAACCTATCCTACTCACACTACTATAGAACAGAGAAGGATGGAATGCTCTCAAATTCATTCTGTGAATCATTTGTAACCCTAATAACAAAATCAGGGAAAGGTACATTTAAAAAGGAAAACTACAGACCAATATTCCTCATGAATATAGACACAAAAATCTTTAACAAAATCCTAGGCTATAGAATCCAACAGTGTATCAAATAAATAATACACCATGACCAAGCAGAATCATACTAGGTACACAAGGATGGTTCAATAAAAATAAATAAATAAATAAATAATAATAATCCATCACATAAATAAAACAAAGGAAAAGAACTATATCATTATATCAATCAATGAAGAAAAGGCATTTGATAAAATCCAACCCCTATCCTTAAAAACTCTCAGCAAAATAGGAATAGAAGTGAAATTTCTCCACATAATAAAGGACATAAACACAAACCCAACAGCCAACATTATTCTCAATGGAGAAAACTCAAAACATTACCCTCATGAATAGTAATCAGACAAGTATGCCCTCTATCACTACTTCTATTAAACATTGTATTAGAAGTTGTAGTCAGGGCAGTAAGACAAGAAAGAAAAATGAAAGTCATCCAAATTGGTGACAAAGAAGTAAAACTCTCTACTTGCAGATGACATGATCCTATACATATAAAACCCAAGAGACTTAGCTAGAAACATATTACAACTAATTGAAAGATGCAGCATAGTGGCATAATAAAAGAAAAACTTACAAATATCAATGGGATTCACCTACATCAACAAATGAATCTCTGAATAGGAAATAAAGCAATATCATTTACAATAGCTGCCAGAAAGATAAACTAATTAAGAATAAATCTAACCAAAGACAGAAAAGCCTATATACAGAAAAGTACAAAATACTACTACAAGACTCTATGAGACCTACATGAATGGAAGAACATTCCTTTTTTATAGATGCAAAATATAAATAAATAAAAATATATAAATAACCAAACTCATTGCCATCAAGTTGATTTGATTCATAGTAACTCATCCTTGGGTTTCTGAGGTGGTATCTCTATGGAAGGAGACTGCCCAATCTTCCTTCTGAGGAGTGGCTGGTGGGTTTGAACCACCAGCTTTCTAGTTAGCAGTCAAATGAGTTAAGCACTATGCCACCAGAGCTAGATAGGAAGACTGAATATTGTGAAAATGTCCATACTACTAAAAGCAATCAATATAGTCAATGAAATATCAATCCAGATTCCATCAACATTCTTTAAGGACATGGAAAAACTTATCACTAATTTTATATGGATGTGAAAGTGACCTTGGAGAAGCAAAGCACTACTGAAGAAGAAAAACAAAATAAGAGGTCTCACGTTCCCTGATCTGAAAACTTCCTATACAGCCAATGGTAGTCAAGTCAACCGGGTATTGGTACAGTGACAGATGCATATACCCATGGGACAGAATTGAGAACACATAAATAGATCTATCCACCAATGCACACTGATCTTTGATAAAGGGAGAAAATCCATTAAATAGGGGAGAGAGAGCCTCTGTAACAAATGGTGCTGGCAAAACTGTATACCGTTTGCATAAAAAAAATGAAAAAATATCTATAACTCAAACCATGTACAAAAACAAACTCAAGATGAATCAAAGATCTAAATGTAAAATAAAAATCTATTGTTGTTGTTGTTGTTAAGTGCCGTCGAGTCGTTTCCGACTCATAGCGACCCCATGCACAG
>NW_006921663.1:7218763-7219995 GCF_000298275.1 Orycteropus afer afer
GCAGCTCTTTCCCAGTCCTATTTTGCGAGCCTTTTAGCCTAAACGGACTATTCCTAAAGTTGCACAGTAATGTACCAAACAGTGTTTCTTTGCTATTCATAAGATCAGTGAGTAAGCACAATACAAATCTATAAGCTTCAAAGATAAAAAAGGGCAAACCTAGTTGCCCTAATTTATAGAATAAATAGATTATCAACCTTCACCCAAAATACACAAACAGTAGATTAACTAGAAAATTGAGAATTTCTAAAAATTAAATTTTTATGTGCATCAAAATATTTCTCCAAAAAAATAAAGAGATCACTACAGATTGGCGGGGTGTGGGGGGGAGTGACTGGCCATGACATATCTGACATGCAACTTACTTCTCAAATTTAGAGAGACCTTCAACACCTCAACATCAAATAGACAAAAAATCCAATTCAAAAATGGGCAGAGGATATGAATGAACAGACACTTCATCAGAGAAGATATCTAGGCAACCAATAAACACATGAAGAAATGCTCATGATCATTAGCCACTAGAGAGAAGCCAAGAAAAGCAATGGGATATCATCTCACCCCCACAATAATAGCAAACTTCAACAAGACAGAAAACAACAAATATTGTCAAGAATGTGGAGAGATTCTGAAACTCTCATACACTTCTGGTGAGACTGTAACATGGTACACTGTGCAAATGGTATGGCACTTCTTTTAAAAGTTAGAAATATAAGTACCATTTGGTCCAGTATTCCTGTTATTGGGAATATATCCTAACAGAGAATGATCTGGGTCACAAATAGATATATGGACACTCATGTTCATTGCAGCACTTATTCACAATAGTAAAGAGGTAAAAACAATCTATGTGTCCCGCAACAGGTGAATGGATAACCAACTATGGTAGACAACGGCATGTTATACAACATTAAAGAATAACGAAGAATCCAGAAAACACCTCATAATGTGAATGAACTTGTAGGACATTATGATGAATGAAATAAGTCAATGAAAAAAGGACAGATAAGTCATAAAAGGGAAAATAAATATAAAACCAAAAAAACAAAAACAAAACCAAAAAAAGTCACTGCCTTTGAGTCAATTCCGACTCATATTGACCCCTTTTGAGTTTCTGAGGTAGTAAATCTTTACGGAAGTAGATTGCTCAGTCTTCCTTCTATGGAGTGGCTGGTGAGATTGAATTGTCAACCTTGTTGTGTGGTTACTCACCACACCACCAGAGTTACTTA
>NW_006921663.1:7220424-7226030 GCF_000298275.1 Orycteropus afer afer
CACTTGACTGCTAACCAGAAGGCTGGCGGTTCAAACCCACCAGCCACTCCTCAGAAGGTAGATGGGGCAATCTACTTCCATAGTGATACTGCCTCAGAAACCCAAGGAGGAGTCACTATGAGTTGGGTCTGACTTGACGGCACATAACAACAACAACATAAAGACATCTATATACATTATAAAACTAATTTAAGACAATGTTAGGATAACTTTTTAGCCACAACCAAATACCACAAAGGAGTGAGTCCCAGGGCCTCAGGGCTTAGGACCATGATCATGGGGAACATGAATTTCAATTAGCACAACATAGTACATAAAAACATTGTTCTGCACTGTACCTTGGTGACAGTGACTGAGTTCTTAAAAGCTTGTGAGCAGCCATCTGAGATTGAGCTCTTGGTCTTTCCTCATCCAGAGCGAAGAACAGTGAAAATCAAAGATGTATGGAAACAATTAGTCTATGGGAACAGTGGATCAAAGAAACTTGGCTTAAACAGCCCTGAGACCAGAGGAACTGCATGTTACCTGGCTGTCAAAGCCAACCACTCAGAAAGGGATCAAAATTGGAGAGCCTGCATAGAGTAACAGAAAAATTGTGGAACAAAATTTGAAAAGATTTAAAAAAGAAGAAGAAGGACAAGAGTTACTGGTCAGATAGAGACTAGAGGAACCCCTTTGGCTAAGGTCTTGAGTCACCCTTTGGGCCAAGAATTGAACTCACCAGCATGGCTCAACTCTCAGTCAAATGAAAGACAAGCCTACAAGCTGAAAATTATACCAGGGAGAGTCATTCTTTAGAATAGTCAACCATGGGTGATCAGAAGGGCAGCATTTGCACAGGGAGAAAACTAAGCAGAAAGGCAGAGATGAGAACATAAAGGAATATTAACCATACAAAGGAGACAGGAGGAGAGCTGTTGTTTTGTGGGAATTTTAGTCAGTATCACAAAAGAAAATGTATATGAACTGTTGAGTGTAAAATGAATCTGCTTTGTTAAATTGCACCCAAATAACAATGAAAAGTTTTAAAAAATAAGATTTTTTTTTAAAGGATAACAAACATAACAATAGATGTATAGTAGAAGAAAACAAAATAGACAAATGGGACCTTATAAAAATTAAAAACTTATGCTCAACAAAATATTGTACTGAAAGAGTGGACAACCCACAGATTGGGAAAAATCTTCTGAAATTATTTTCAGTATGGAGCTAACCTTTAAAATTTATAGAAAGCTGCAGCGACTCAACAACAAAAAACAATCCAATCAAAAAGTGGCTATGTATAATACACTTAATCAAAGAGGACATTCAAGAAGTGAATAAACACATGAAAAGGTGTCTATGATCATTAGCCATTAGAGAGATGCAAATCAAAACCACAATGAGATACAATCACCCCGCTAAAATAACATTGGTTGGGAAAAAAAAAAAAAAAGTAACACAACAAAAATTGGCAAGTATGTGAGTGGACTGGAACTCTTATCCATTGCTGGTAGGAATGAAAAATGGTGCAACCACTATAGAAAATGGTATGGTGCTTTCTCAAAACACTAAAAATAGAACTACACTATGATCCAACATAGATCATATAGAGCATAGGGAGCTCTGGTAGCATAGTGGCTAAGACACTTGCCTGCTAACCAGACGACTGGTGGTTCAAACCCACCAGCCACTGCTCGGAAGGAAGGTTGGGCAATCCTACGTCCATAGTGATACTGTCTCGGAAACCCAAGGAGGGGTCGCTATGAGTCGGGTTTGACTCGACGGCACATAACAACAACAACAACAACATGATCCAATAATCCCACTCTTAGGTATATACTCTGTTGTTGTTAGGTGGGGTAGAGTTGTCTCTGATTCATAGTGACCCTATGTACAACAGAACTGAGTATTGTCTGGTTCTGAGCCATCCTCACAATCTTTGGTATACTTGAATCCATCATTGCAACCACTGTGTCAATTGATCTCGTTGAGGGTCTTCCCATTTTTCGCTTACCCTCTACTTTAACAAGCCTGATACCCTTCTCCAGCGAAAGATCACTTCTGACAACATGACCAAAATAGGTGAGACAAAGTCTGGCCATCCTCACTTCTTATGAGCATTCTGGATGCCCTCCAGGACAGATTTTTTATTCTTCTGTCATCCATGGTATTTCCTTGTTCTTCACCAACATCACAATTCAAAGCCATCAATTCTTCAGTCTTCCTTGTTCATTGTCCAGCTTTCACATGCACAATGTTGTTGCTATGTGCCGTCAAGTTGGACCCAACTCATAGTGACCTCTCCTTGGGTTTCTGAGGCGGTATCACTACAGAAGTAGATTGTGCAACCTTCCATAGGCTATTGTAAATAACACAACATGGGTCAGGCACACTTTAGTCTTCAAAGTGACATCTTTGCTCCTTAACATTTTAAAGATTTCTTTTTCTAGCAGATTTGCCCAATGCAATATGACATTTGCTTTCTTGACTGCTGCTTCCACAGGTGTTGATTGTGGATCCAAGTGAAATGAAATTTCTGACAATTTCAATCATTTCTCCATTTATTGTGATGTTGCTTATTGGTCTACTT
The DNA here is from genome assembly GCF_000298275.1 of Orycteropus afer afer. Taxonomy (NCBI): domain Eukaryota; kingdom Metazoa; phylum Chordata; class Mammalia; order Tubulidentata; family Orycteropodidae; genus Orycteropus; species Orycteropus afer. The sequence goes on from NW_006921663.1 coordinate 7,222,997, forward strand.
GTGAGGATTTTTATTTTCTTTATGTTAAGGTGTAATCCATATTGAAGACTTTAGCCTTTGATCTTCATTAGTAAGTACTTCAAGTTATCTTTGTTTTCAGCATGGTGGACAGGTTTCAGTGGAGCTTCCAGACATAGATAAGCTAGGAAGAAGGATGGGACCATGTACTTCTGAAAAAAAAATGGTCACTGAAAACTTTATGAATAGCAGTGGATATACTGCTGATATATTGCTGAAAACTTCTACGAAGAGCAGTGAAAAAATGTTTAATATAGTGCAAGCCACCACTGTCAGTGAATGGACAATATCTCTATGGTTACAAAGAAGATCAGTTGTACTAATAATTACTGGTGATTGGAATGTTAAAATTGGAAACAAAGAAAAAGCATCTGTAGTTGGAAAATATGGCCTTGGTGTTACAAAAGATCCTGGAAATCACATGACAGAATTTTGCAAGACCAATGACTTATTCATTGCAAACATTTTGTTCAGCAGCATAAACAGTAGCTATACTTGTAGAAATCAAATCTACTACATCTGTGGACAGAGATGATCGAGATGCTCAATATTGTCAATCAAAACAAGGTCAGGAGCTGACTATGGAATAGATCATCAATTGCTCATATGGAACTTCAAGTTACAGCTGAAGAAAATTAAAACACTTCCACAACAGCAAATTATGTCCTTGAGTACACCTGAATTTAGAGACCACCAGAAGAATTGATTTGACACAATGAACATCATTGACTGAAGACCAAACAAGTTGTGGCATGACATCAAGAATATCATACATAAAGAAAGCAAAAGGTCATTTAAAAAGCTAGGAAAGGGGGAAAAGACAAAATTGGGTATCAGAAGAGACTCTGATATTTGTTCTTAAGTGAAGAGTAGCTGAAGCAAAAGGATGAAACTATGACATGAAAACAAAACACAACCCAAATTCACTGCCTTTGAGTCTCATCCAGCTCATAATGACCACTCCTTGGGTTTCTGAGGTAGTATCACTGCGGAAGTAGATTGCCCAATCTTCCTTCCGAGGAGTCACTGGAGGGTTTGGACCACCAGCCTTCTGTTTAGCAGTCAAATGCCTTAGGCACTATGCCACCAGAGCTCCTTATGAAATGAGAAAGGTGAGCAAAAAATTTAAAAGGGCAGTTGGAGAAGAAAAAGTAAAGTGTAATAATTGAATGTGCAAAGATCTGAAATTAGAAAACCAAGAGGAAAAAACACACTTGGCATCTCTGAAGCTGAAAGAACTGAAGAAAAAGTTTACACCTCAAATTACAATACTGAAGGGTTCTATGGGCCAAATATTGGATGATACGGGAAGCATCAAGAGAAGATGGAAGGACTATATAGAGTCACTGTGCCAAAAACAATTGTCAGTATTCAAACATTTCAGAAGGTAGCATATGGTCAAGAACCAATGGTATTGAAGGAAAAAGTCCTAGCTGCACTAAAGGAATTGGTGAAAAAGAAGCCTTCAGGAATTGACAGAATAACAAATATGATGTTTTAACAAATGGAAGCAGAGCTATAGGCATTTACTCACACAAACCAGGAAATTTAGAAGGCAACTTTCTGGCCAATTGACTGGAAGAGATCTTCTTTATACGTGCCTATTCCAAAGAAAGATCATTCAAAAGAATGGAAATTATTGAACAATATCTTAATATCACATGAAAGTAAACTTTTGCTGAAGATAATTAAAAAAACAGTTGCAGCAGTTTATTGACAGGGAGCTTCTAGAGATGCAATCAGGATACAGAAATGGACATGGAATGGGTCATGTCGTTGCTGACCTTGGCTGAAAGCAAAAGATACCAGAAAGATGATTACTTCTCTTTCATTGATTATGAAAAGGCATTCAATTGAATGTATTGTAACAAAGTACAGATAATATTACAAAGACTGGGAATTTCAGAACACTTAACAGTACTCATGAGAAACCTGTGCATAGATCAAGAGGTAATAGTTTTAAAAAAACAAGGGACTACTGCATGGTTTGAAATCAAGAATGGTGTACTTCAACATTGCATCTTTTCACCATATTTATTCAGTCTCTATGATGAACAAATAATCCAAGAAACTGGACTACATGAAAAAGAAGGGGCATCAGGTTTGGAGGAAGACTCATTAACCACCTGTAGTACGCAGATGACACAACCTTGCTTACTGCAAGTGAAGAGGATTTGAAGCACTTATTGAAGAAGATCAAAGACTATGGTTTTCATTATGGATTACACATCAACATAAAGAAAACAAAAATTATCATAACTAGGCCAATAAGCAACATCAAGGTAAATGGAGAAAAGTTTGAAGTTGTCAAAGATTTCATTTTACTCGGATCCACAAACAACATCCATATAAGTAACAGTCAAGAAATCAGATGCTGTATTTCACTGAGCAAATCAGCTGCAAAAGACCTCTTTAAAGTGTTGAAGAGCAAAAACTTCACTTTGAAGACTAACGTGGACTTGACCTAATCCATGGTATTTTCAATTGTGCCATATTCGTGTGAAAGCTGCACATAGAATAAGGAAGACTGAAAAAGAATTGATGCATTTGAATTGGAGTGCTGGTGAAGAATATCGAAAATACCATGGATTGCCAGAAGAACAAACAAATCTGTCCTGGAAGAAATGCAGCTGGAATGCTCCTTGGAAGTGTGAATGGGTAGACTTCATCACACTTACTTTGCATGTGGTAAGAAGGGATCCCTGGAGAAGTATATCATGCTTGGTAAAGTGCAGTGTCAGAGAAAAAGGGAAAGACCCTCAATGAGATGGATTGACACAGTTGCTGTGATGATGGGCTCAAGCATATTAAGGATTGTGAGGATGGTGGAAGATTGGGCAGTGCTTCATTTTGTTGTACATAGGGTTGCTATGAGTCAGTGTCAACTGGATGACACCTAATGTTGTTGTTGTTCTTAAGTGCCGTCGAGTCATTTCTGACTCATAGCGACCCCATGCACAGCAGAACGAAACACTGCCCGATCCCGCGCCAGCCCCACAATCCCTGCTATACTTGA
>NW_006921663.1:7229445-7232573 GCF_000298275.1 Orycteropus afer afer
TCTCTTCTAAATATATGCCTACCAAAAAAACAAAACAAAACAAAAAAAACCTCACTGCTGTTGAGTGAGTTCTGACTCATAGGTTTGAACCTCCAGCCTTCTGGTTAGTAGTCAAATGCCTTAGGCATTATGCCACCAGTCTCTCCTCAGAAGGAAGGTTGGGCAATTTACTTCTGTAGTGATACTGCCTCGGAAACCCAAGGAGGGGTCACTATGAGTTGGAGACAACTGAACAGCATGGTAACAACAACAACAACAGGCATATTTTAGGAACTCTGGTGATATACTGCCTAAGGCAGCCAGAATACTCCTCAGAAGCAAGACTGGCCAGACTTCATCTCATCTATTTTGGCTATGTTGTCAGAAGGGACCATTCCCTGGAGAAAGATATCATGCTTGGTAAAGTGGAGGATCAACGAAAAAGAGGAAGACCCTCATCGAGATGGATTGACACAGTGGCTACAAAATGGGCTCAGGTATAACACGAATTGTGAGGCTGCCACAGGACTGGGCAATGTTTCATTCTGTTGTACGTAGGGTTGCTATGGGTCAGAGTCAACTTGACAGCACCTAACAACAAATGAGACCAAAAGGTCATCAATTACTCCAAAGCAAAAATGAGAAGATAGAGGTCCAAGAAATTAGAGTACCGGAAATTGAACAAAAAGAACACAAAGAGAATGTTGACATTGTGATAAACGTTACTAATGTCATTAAACAATTTTTTTGGAAACTTATGTAAACTTTTACCTCACTAAAATATTGTTTTTTAAAATAGAAAATGGTTTGGCTAATCTTTATTATTTTTCCCCAGAATACATTTGATACCACATATCTTCTCAAATAAAATATACTTCCATCTTAATTAACTTAGGAAAACATGTCAGAAAATGGGCTACAAAACTATGCAATATTATTATTTTTCTGTATTAACAAGCACTGGGAAACATTAAGCTATTTCTTTTCTCATTTCTGAGGATGTTATCAGTTGTCCTGCACCTGAAAGTATCTGAAAAAATATATATTAATAATTCAAATAATAATAATATAGTGAAATATAAAGAAAGGGGTGGTGGGAAAGTGTTCGATCATTTATTAAAATTAAAATACTTATTTTAGTTGAATGTATGCGTTTGTTTATTGATATTAAAACATGTAGTTATGTGAATAAGCAATATGCTGTAATTAACTTTCCATACATAACCAAAGCAAACCAAACTCACTGTCATCAAGTTGGATCCGACTCATAGCAACCCCTCCTTGGGTTTCTGAGGTGGCATCGGTACAGAAATAGAATGCCCAACTTTCCTTCCAAGGAGTGGCTGGTAGGTTTGAACCACAGCCTTCTAGTTAGCAGTCAAATACTCTAATACTTCATCATAAACCAGATTTTATTTTGATTAGGTAATGTCAGAATTTTTAAGGAAATTAGAGTTTTCTTACATGTCCATTAGTACATAAAAGTAACCATCACCTCCGATCACCGCATATAATAACCAACATGAGATTACTAAATCAAAAATAATTAAATTCTGTTTTCTTCTGAAATTCTAGCCATGAATCAATTTAGATGGATATTTGATAAGCTCACTATGCCACTTGTATTTCTTAATCCTTCCTTTATTAGCTATACTTATGAGAAAATTACACCCTTATTTTCCTACAGCCTTGAGCTTAAACAAGTTTGTGTTTTCAAAAATATTTTCAAGTGGCCTTTATTTCGACTAAAGAATTATTCATAGTGTGTTTCTCAGTTTGATTGAATGTGCCTCAATATTCATAGTTATGCACTTAATTTTGTTGGTAAGAATAAGCACTCAAGGAAATAGTCTTAATAGAGCCTGGGTTTGTCATTCTCAGCAGTGGATCTTGGCTTTTTCTTTTTCATCAATGTCAATGGAGTCCTCTAATGATAGGTATAACTTTTTTTTTTTAATTGCTACTTATTTGTTACCTTTATTTTTTAAAGACTAGTTTGATTTTTTAGTGAGGAGAGAAAGAGAATGTGTCTTCTAAACTCTGGAACTCTGGCAACAATCTTAAAGTTGTGAATGTTCTCCAGCCTTATATGGTGACAATAGAAAGAATGAAAATTTGCTCATTAATTCTATTATTAATTTAAGTGCTCCAACCAATAAACACTGAGTCTCTGACACTATTCTGTTCCATTATATTTCTGAAAGATTAAAGGTACAGATTTTAGTTATTCCCACTTTCCCGTTGAGCTCTAATTTTATGAAGACCCAAAAGTTCATATAAGCACTTAAAATAGCATTTTATTGTTTTGTTGAATTTTTTATACAATAGATTTAAAGAAATTTAATTCTGAGGCTTAGTAAATCAATATAGGTATATGTATTAAAGAAGTCTGAATATAAAGATGGGTAATTAGTAACACAATGTGTCAAATGGACATGGCAGATCTCCAGGAAAGAACATTTCATGAACTTAAGAACGAGATGACTGTAATCAGACAAAAGTGGTTGGTATAGAATAGCAGGAGATAAAGTTAACATGATATCTGGGATATAGTTATTGTAAGATATTAGTGCCTAAGACATTTGACTGCTGACCAGAAGGCTGGCGGTTCAAACACACCAGCCACTCCTCAGAATGAAGACTGGACAGTCTACTTCCCTCAGGATACTGCCTTGAAAACCCAAGGAAGGGTCACTATGAGTTGAGATCCACTCTGAGGCAGTGAGTTTTGTTTGTTTTTAAAGATGACTTGGCTTTAATAAGTCAGATAGGAAGATATTAAAAAGTTTTGACCAGATGGATGACATGGCATGAATTGCACCCTATCAGAATCATTATGGACGTTCTGATGAGGCTAAACTAGGCCAATTATGATCTAGCTTCAGAATATGGCGATAATCCAGGTAAATGGCTTTCAGTTGTAAAGGTAGTGAGAAGTGGTTGAATGTAGGTTATTTTTGGAAAGATTTGTTGACAGATTTGACATGACATATAAAAGAAAGAGATTTATTAAAGTTAAATTCAAGTGTTTTGGGTTAATCATCTATTGTTGTTGTTGTTGTAGGAGCTCTGGTAGCATAGTGCCTAAGGCACTTGACTGCTCACCAGAAGGCTGGCGGTTCAAACCCACCAGCCACTCCTCAGAAGGA
>NW_006921663.1:7232703-7255274 GCF_000298275.1 Orycteropus afer afer
GGGTTTGAACTGCCAGCCTTCTGGTTAGCAGTCAAGTGCCTTAGGCACTATGCTACCAGAACTCCTCGTTAATCTATAGGAGAATGGAATTGCCATGTGTGTAATGAGGATACTTTGAGAGCAGCTTGCATATGGTAAAGGTGAGAATTTTCAGTTTTGAACACCTTGAGCATGATCTATTATTTGATGTTTAAAGAGCTACATATGCAGATATATAGGACTGGCAGTTAAACACATAAAACTTGAGCTCAGGAGAAAAGTCTGTGTTGGAGATATAATTTTGGAAGATGTCTGCACAAACAGGTCATCTAAAGCCCTCAAACTGGATGAGATCATGAAGGGAGGAGGTGTATAAAAGAGGGCAGGGGAAGGGGAAAGAAAAGAAAAAAAAGAAAGATGTAAGTAATCAGTCTTAGAACAAACCTGTATTAACTGGTCTGTGAGTCATGGTGAGCACCAGCAAAGGAGACTGAATAGGAATGGCTGGTAATGTCAAAGGAAACAAAGAACAGTGATATACTAAATGAAGCAAGTGCTAAAAGAGAGAAAGAGTAATCAATTGGGTGAAATAATGTTTATACATCCAACAGATCACTGATATAAATTATACTATCACATTTCATACACAAAGAAACAGAACACTGCCTGGTCCTGCACCATCTTCATAATCAGTTGTGAATCGGACCATTGTCATTCATAGGATTTTCATTGACTGATTTTTGGAAGTGGATCATCATTTTTTTTTTTTTCCCTCCTAGTCTGTCTTAGTCTGGAAGCTCTGCTGAAACCTGTTCAGCATCATAACAACACACAAGCCTCAACTGAGAGATAGGTGGTAGCATTTGGATCACTTTATATAAAATATTTTCATATGCACATAAAAAAAGAATTTTGGTGGAGATATGTCTGAGTGAAGCTATTAGAATGGTTTCAAAAGAAAATGTGAGAAGAACAATGTGAGAAGAGACAGTGAGTATAAGTAATGTTTAATAGGAAGTTGCCATAAAAGGGAAGGAGAAAGTGAAGTTAAGAAAAGTTATATGTAATAATGGCATGATTGAATGTTTGTAGGAATTATCAACAGTGAAGGGGAATGTTGAAACAGGAGAAAAAAAACTTGAAATGCTGGAGTAATATTCTTAATTCGGCAAGGTAGGACAAAATCTAGAGGAAATGAAATATAGGAGCTACTTCGAGCAGATGGATATGTAAAGTGAATTTGTAGGACATTTTTTTCATTCATCTGCTGTAACAGATATGCAACAGGTGAGTTACTTTAACAAACAGAAATTTGTTTTCTCACTGTTTAGGAGACTAGAAGTCTGAATTCAGAGCACTGAACCAAAGGAAAGTCTCCTCTCTTCTCTAGGGGATAATCCTCATCTAGCATTCTCCTTGGCATTCCCTGGAGATCTCTAAGTTGTATCTGTCTTCCCACCATTCATGCTTGGCTCTCTGTGCCTCATCCACTTTTTTATATCTCAAAAGTGATTAGGTCTAAAAGACATCTTACACTGATTTGTTGCTGTTAGGTGTCAAATCAATTTTGACTCATCGTGACTATGAGTAGTTAAGGTTCTGTGTCATCTTGGCTGAGCCTGGTTTTGATTGGCTGGGCATCTGAATATAGTTATTCCTCATAATGAGACTGGTCATTAACTCCATGATGGAATCTACCATGAGCAGTTGAGTAGCTGTCTTAGGGATATGGTCTACTTCCTGCATGTTTTGGTTACCTAGTGCCACACTGACAAGAATATATACCACAAATGGGGTGGCTTAAACAAACAGGAGTTTGTTCTCACAATTTGGAGACTTTAAGTCCAAGGTCAAAGGGCCATGATCTAGGGGATGGGTGAAAGCCCCTCAGCCTTGGTCTTCAGCTCTGACTCTAGCTCCCGGCCCACTGAAGCTAGAGGCTTTTCTTTACTCAGACAGCTGCTTGCTGCTGAGGCTGCCAAAACCAAGTTTGACAAGTAACAAGACACAGTACTGATATTATCAAATCACATGGCAGGCTATTAATTCAAGTCTATTGTAAGTCCCAAAGTTGGCCGAGCATGGCAGGCTGCTTAACAATGACATGGCTACATGCAGAGTTCAAGGTACCATAAGCTAGAGACAATTCCCAAGTCTTCTCCTTAAATACAGGAAGCTGCCCACATCCCAAAGACAGCTACTCAACTGCTTGTGGTAGATCCCACCATGGAGTTGATTGCCAGTCTTATCATGGGGAATAACTATCACCAGCTGCCCAGCCACTCAACCAGGCCCAGTTAAGTTGACACTCAAACATAACTACCACACTGCATATAAGATCTAAGAAAGGTCTCTGAGCTTTCTGGAAACTTGGACCCTGCACATAACTGAGTCTTCAGCTCAATGGCCTGCCATGTTGACAGCCAATCTTGGGACCTTTAAAGGTCTTGAATTAGTGGCCTGCCGTATAGCTGGATAATCTTGGGACTTTGCCTTTGACTTGTCGACCCTGGCTTTGTCAGCCTCAGCAGTCAGCAGCTGCCTGAGCTAAGAAGTGACTCTAACTTTAGTTGGCTGAAAGCAAAAGGCAGAACTGAAGTCCAAGGTTGAAGGGCTTTTACCTAGCCCCTAGAGCTGGCACTTGAATTTGAGCTTCTAGTCTCCTAAACTATAGAGAATAAATCTCTGTTTGTTAAAGCCACCCATTTGCAGTATTCCTCTATTAGAGCAGTGCTAGAGGTCTGGTAGCCTAGTGCCTAAGGCACTTGACTGCTAACCAGGAGACTGGTGGTTCAAACCCACTAGCCATTCCTCGGAAGGAAGGTTGGGCAATCTACTTCCATAAGTGCTACTGCCTCGGGAACCCACGGAAGGGTCGCTATGAGTCAGGTCTGACTCAACAGCACATAACAACAACAACAGAAAACTAAAACAGCAACCCTATGTACAGAAGAACAAAACACTGGGCCATCTTCACATCTTTTCTGTGTTTGAGCCCATTTTTCTTTAACTCCGTGAATCCATGTTGTTGAGGGTCTTTCTCTTTCCCTCTGACTCACTAAATTACCAAGAATAATGTCCTTCTCCAGAGACTAGTCTCCCCAAATAACATGTCCAAAATATGTGAGATGAAGTCTTGCCACCCTATTTTCTAAGGAAAATTCTGGCTGTACTTCTTCCAAGACAGATAAGACAGACTGTTCTTTGACAGTCTATATTCTATATTCTTTGCTAATACCATGATTCAAAGATATCACTTCTTCTTCTATCTACTTTATTCATTGTCCACCTTTCACAAGGATATGAGATGACTGAAATTACCATGTCTTCGGGTCAGGTGAGGAGCTCTGGTGGTGTAGTGGTTAAAACATCTGGCTATTAACAACAGGTCAGTGGTTCAAACCTATCAACCACTCCATGGAAGAATGATGAGGTAGTCTGTTTTTGTAAAGATTTACAACCTTGGAAACCCAATGGGGGTTGTTATGAGTTAGAATCAACTTGATGACAGTGAGTTTTTTTTTTTTTTTTTAGTTTTTTGGGTGAGGTGAACCTTAGTCCTCAAAATAGGCTTTGGTTTTTAACATTTTAAAGAAGTTTTTTGGAACATATTTTCTCAATACAATATGTTATTTGCTTTCTTGACTGTTGTTTCTATGTGAATTGATTGTGGGCCCAATAAAATGAAATTCATGACAATTTCAAAATTTACTCTATTTATCAGAATGTTACTTACTGGTCTAGTTGTGATAATTTTTTTTTTTTTTCGTCCCTTTTCTTTAGGTGTAATCCTTACTGAAGGGTGCAGTCTTTGATCCTCAACAGTAAGTGTTCAAGTCCTCTTTACTTTTAGCAAGCAAGGTTGTGTCATCAGAGTATAGCTGTGTATTAGAGTATAGCTGTTAGAGTCTTGCTCCATACCTGATGCTGTGTTGTTCTTCATATAGTCCAGTTTCTTGGATTATTTGCTTAGCATAAAAATGGAACAAGTATGGTAAAAAGGATACAATCACGATGCACACCTTCTCTAATTTTAAACCATGCAGTATCCTTGTTTTGTTTGAGCAATTGCCTCTTGGTCTATGTACAGGTTCTGCCTGAGCACAATTAATTGTTACATAACGTTAATTCTTCACAATACTGTTCATTCTTTTTTTTTTATCCCCACAGTCAAATGATTTTGTGTAGTCTATAAAAACAGGTAAACATCTTTCTGATTTTCTCCCAAGATCCATCTGATATCAGCAATGATATCCCACATTCCACATTCACTTCTGAATCCAGCTTGAATTTCTGGCAGTTCCCTGTCAATGTTGTACAAGATTTGGTTGCTAATCAGAAGGGGCATTCAGTTGCTAACCAGAAGGTTGGTAGTTTAAACCTATTAGCTGTAGTATGGGAGGAAGATGAAAACAATCTACTTCTGTAAAGAATTACAGCCTTGGCAACCCGATGGGTGTTGCTATGAGTCAGAATCCACTGCATGGCAATGGATTTGGTCTGGTATTGGGGTACTACTGCAATCGTTTTTAACTAACTTCAGCACAATTTTACAAACAATAATAATATTTTTTTGATAACTTCCACATTCTGTTCTATTACCTTTCTGTGGAATGGGCAGGAATTTGAATCTCTTCCAGTTGGTTCACTAGATAATTCCGTGAGATCGATGATTGAAAATTTCCATCATTGCATCTATTTTGTGGTAACATATAAATTGGTATTCCATCAATTCCTAGAGCTTTATTTTTCGCTCCAGAAATATCTGCAGTACATTCAGTGCAGCTTGGACGTCCCCCTTCAACAACATTAAGTTTTGATTATATGCTATCCCCTGAAATGGTCGAACACAGACCAGCTTTATTTGGTATAGTGATTGTGAATATTACTTTGATTTTATTTTGATGCTTTCTTCATTGCTCAATATTTGCCCAGAGAATCCTTTGGTAATATTTGCATATAGAATATTGCAACTTGAGACTTGATTTTTTTTCTTCAGTTCTTTCAGCTGGAGAAATGCTGAGTATGCTCTTCCCTCTTGGGGTTTTTTAACTCCCAGTCATTGCACATTTCATTATAATCCTTTATTTTCTAGAGCCAACTTTTGAAATCTTCTATTCAGTTCTTTTACTTTATAATTTATTCCATCCACTTTAGCTACTCTAAGTTCAAGAGCAACTTTCTGAGTTTCTTCTGACATTCACTTTGGTCTTTTCTTTATTTCCTGTCTTTTTAATGAAATTTTGCTTTGCTCAAGTATGATGTCCTTGATGTCATTCCATAACACATCTGGCCTTAGGTAATTAGTGTTCAATGTGTCAAATCTATTCTTGAGAATGTATCTAAATTCAGTTTTGATAAGTTCAAGGTCATACTTTGGATCTAGTGGTCTTCTTTTAATTTTCTTCAGCTTCAACTTCAATGTACATTTTAGAAATTGATGGTCTTCTCCATAGTTTGCTCCTGCTCTTGTTCTGACTCATGATGTAGAGTTTCTTCCTCATCTCTTTCTACAGATATAGTCAATTTGATTCCTTTTCATTCCATCCAATGAGGTCCATATGTATAGTTGCCATTTATGTTGAAAAAGATATTTCCAATTAATATGTTACAAGTCCTGCAAAATTCTTTCATTCAATCCCTGGTGTCATTTCTATCCTCAAGGTCATATTTTTCAACTACTGATTCTTCTTTGTTTTCAATTTTTTGCATTCCAATTACCAGTAATTATTAATGTATCTTAATTACATGTTTCATCAATTTCAGACTGAAGAAGTTTATAAAAATCTTCCGTTTCTTCATCTTTGGCTTTAGTAGTTGGTGTGTAAATGTGAAAAAAATTGTCTTAATTGTCCTCTTTTGTTAGTATATAGATATCATCCTATTACTAACACTGTTATACTTCAGGCTAGATCTTGAAATGTTCTTTTTGATGATGCATGTGACAGCCTTCCTCTTCAATTTGTCATTGCTGTCATAATAACTCCTATATTTGTCAGATTTAAAATGACCAATACTAGGCAATTTCAGCTCATCAATGCCTATGATATTGATCTTTGTATGTTCTATTTCATTTTTGATTACTTCCAATTTTCCTACATTCATACTTCCTAAATTCCATGTTCTGATTAATATTGGGCATTTGTAGCTGTTTCTCTCATTTTCAGTTGTGCCACATCAGCAAGTGTAGGTTTGGAAAGCTTTACTCCAACCACATTATTAAAATCTGCATTACATGGAAGATGCAACTTTATCCCAGTTGTATTTAGGAGATTTGGTGGCATAGTGCCTAAGGCTTTGACTGCTAACCAGAAGGCTGGTGGTTCAAATCCATCAGCCACTCCTCAGAAGGAAGACTGGGCAATCTACTTCCAGAGAGATGCCACCTCGGAAACCCAAGGAGGGGTTGCTATGAGTCACAATCAACTCGATGACAGAGAGTTCTTTTTTTTTGGTTCGGTTTCCAATCTGAGTGGCTTATCTTCTGGCACTGTATCAGCCAATGTTCTGCTGCTATTTATAAGAATTTCACTGACAATTTTTTCAGAAGTAGATCACCGGGACCTCCCTCCTTGTCTGTATTATTCTAGAAGCTTTGCTGAACCCTATCTTCCATTGGTGACTCTGCTGATGTTTGAAATACTGGTGGCAAAGCTTTCAGTATCACAGCAGCACACAAGCTACTGGAGTACAAGAAACCACCAGTTGAGTGGTGGCTTATACTAACATGGTCTCATTAATAGTAGGAAGAAAACCCTATCCTAAAATAGCATTACATTCGCATGTATAAGGGTTAGAATCTGCAACACGTATTTTTGTGGGACAGAATTAAATTCATAACAATTCCTTAATGAATACTATCCATAAAAAATTACTCCAAAAAATGCCAAGTGCCTGTGTATTATGTGTTTCACTTATCAGATATGTGGGCCATTGTTGTATGTTGTATTTGATGAAATTTATAGCACTGTATGTCGCAAGGACAGATAGTGATGTCTGTTTACTTTTTTTTTTCAAAGCCCTGTTGTCTAAAAAAAATACAGAAGAAAATAGGTTGGACTCATATGGAAAGGCATTAAAGTTAAATGTAATTTATTTTTATTTAACTATCTATCAGCCATCATCTATTTATTGATCTATCTATCTACATATCTACCTACCTGTCTGCCTTTATCTATATATTTTAAAAAAATAAAACACTTGGGAAAATTCAAACAGGGTAATTTGTGTAATTTTGTGTGAGGTGTAGATAACTGATTTTTGCAAATCATATATTTTCTGATGTAAACAAAAGCAAATGTGTTTAAATTTCTTGGTGTGTGTGAATATACAATAATTGCAAGGTTCTAACTAACTGCTTTTCATTTGTTCAGTAATATTCACAATTATAATAGAAAATCTATCTGTTTTAGTGCATCAAGGACATATAAAAGTGAAAGTATTTATAAATTAAAGAGAGATCAGAATCATAAGACTGGGAAACTGTAGAAAGATTAATAATATCATTGGAAATCCAATTTACCTGCACAGAAAATTACATTTTCTGAAAGAAATATTAATATAAGGAAAATCTAAATGGGTTATTTAAAGATTAGATTTCAAAGGATAAAGGAGTAAGAACAAAAACAAAGTCAAACAAATAAGGACTAATATTACAGAAACTTGAGATCTTATTCATGACTGATGGCCACCTACTCAAAAATATTTTGATGGTGGGAAGATATAAATGATGTTCAATATTTTGAAAATATTTGTGAAGATAATTAAGTATATTCTGCTCAAATAAGAGCCGAGATATTTATAACATCCCATGGTGCTAGATATGGGCAAGCATTAAAATAGAAAAATATTTGAACATAATATACATGATCTTAAATCCTGACTCTGCAGGAACAGTAAAAATTTGTTTATACAGATAAACCTAATGAATATGGCCAGCTACATTTTTGTGTGATTTTTTTTTTTTTATTGAGGATTCATGCATTTTAATCTTTTAAATATATTATCAGATTTTCAGGAAAACTTATATAGATTTGACTAAATTTGTCTCAATGTTTCTGTGTATTGTAAATATACAAATATAGCACCACATTCATGACAACTTCAACATATTTTTAGATAATAGATTGTATTTTTCTTTTTATAATTTCTAAATTGCTATGGAGTCTCTACCTCTCTGTTGAACAAATACATCATGCATATTTAGGTATTTCTGTGAGATCTCTTCTGGGCTAAGAAGTTTGTACGTGAAAACAAATATAGCCTTGATATCACAACCAAGCAGAAAAGAGTCTGTATTTAACAGTAAAACATAACACAATCATTCTATCAGAAACATTACTGATACAGAAAGCTTTTGAGGAATTTTCCTCATATTGTTGACTCTAGTGTCAACATGGGATATCTGGTAGCTTAGAGCCTAAGGCACTTGACTGCTAACCAGAAGGCTGGCAGTACAAACCCACCAGCTGCTCCTTGGAAGGAAGATGAGGCAATCTACTTCCATAGTGATACTGACTCAGAAACCCAAGGAGGGGTCTCTATGAGTTGGGTCTGACCCGATGGCATATAACAACAACACAACAACAGTGTCAACATCTGAACTTGGAAAGATACTTTCTTTAGATAATATAACTGAATAATTTTATCTCTTCTCCCTTGAACTTCAGAGTAGAATAAATATATTTGAGAATTAATTGAGAACAGGGTTAAAAATGTAGGTTCTGAAAGCAGAGTGTATGAATTTGAATTCCAACTCCATCACTTACCAACCCCATCACTTCTTAAAGTCTTCAGAAATTTTTTTTTTTAATTTTCCATTGCCAGAATTTTCTCAGCTTCACAGAGGGGTTTTTAATAATAGTACTCTCACTAGGATTTGTTATGAGTATCAAATGAGTTAACAATATATGCACTACTTTTAGTAAAATATCTGACACATACTAAGCTTTATTGCTTATTATAATCAAACGAAGTGTTGTTGTTAGTTGTCTTTCAGTTGATGCAACTCATTGTGACTCCATATATACCAGAACAAAATGTTGCTCGATCCCGTGAGATCATCATGATATTTGGTATGTTTTTGTCCATTATTGTGGCTGTTGTGTCAATCCATCTCACTGAAGGCTACTCTTGCTTATGTTGGACCTCCACTTTACCAAACATGATATCCTTCTGCAGCAATTAGTCTCTCACAATGATCCATCCAGTGTAGTCTGTATTCCATAGAGTTTTCATTAAATAATATCCAGAAATAGATCACCAGAATAATAAATATTGAGTATTATCAAAAAGTGGAAAAATAAGTCTATACTAAAGATCCAAAATAAGCATTTCCCACTAACACAGAACCTAGGCAAAAGAACAGGTTACTTCTGCTGGTCCTTCTTTGGACTGAGGTTCCTATTACTAGTATATCAAAATCTGCTGCTTGTTTCCTACTGATCTGAATTTCTGAATGATACATATGTTTTGCTTTACAAGCCACACAATGCAACAAAATTTTTCTCATTGCTTTAATAATTTCTCTCAGAAGATCAGCATAAGGCCAGTCCCCAAGAGAAGGAGGTTAAAGATCTCCCAAATGTCCAACTTTTTCAAACTTTCATGCCATGCCATCATCTCTGATGATGAGTTGATGATGATCATCAACTCCTCCTCCTCCCCTCAATGATTTCCCTTCCATCTTAGGGTTCTGTCATTTGCTGTAACATCTCACAGAACTCACAAACTCCTCACAAAATGGCTCACATCTTGGTGGTGGAGGCTGGGAGGCTGGCAGGTTGGCAAGTCCCAAGTCTGTGGTTAGGTTTGGAAAATCCCACCAACTCATGTGGTTTGCAGGGTTGGCGAACCCAAATTGGCAGGTCAGATGACAGCTGCTGTCTCAAGTCTAGGGGTGAGATGATGACAAAGAAAACACAGAACCAGAGCAAGAGAGAGAACAAACTTTCCCAGAATATTCTCATATATATACTCAAAGGGGATGGTGACTTGAGTCATATTCTCCAGCAAGGTGGGACTCAAGATGCATCCCACCCCAAACAGGCATAGGGATTAGGATTTACAATACATAACTAAATGGAGGACAATTGTTAGAAGGGCCATATTAAGTGATTCACTGCATTGCACTCATAAACTAGTTTCCCAGGGAAGAAGGGTTATTCATATTACCATGTGGATAAGAGGTTTAAAAAATTGAAATTTAGGCTTTGGTAAATGATTCTCTATTCTATTTTTTCCCATCATCAGGATTTGAGCCACAGCATCAAATGCTAATTTATAAACAAGTTTTATTCACTAAAGGGATAACAATTTTATGTTAATAAGAAATGAGAATTTCAATGTAATATTTAATCAACTTCAAGTGTTGGAATCAACATCCAACTTCCATTTGGGGCAATTGCATGCAGAAGTAGAACAGTTATTTACTTGCCACCCTAAAGTACTTAATAGAGTTAATAATTTCAATGATTTTAATATAAGGCATTTGACTGCTAACCAGAAGTTTGGTGGTTCAAAACCACCAGCCACTCCTTGGAAGGAAGGTTGAGCAATTTACTTCCATAGTGATACTGCTTCGGAAACCCAAGGAGGGGTCGTTATGAGTCAGACCCGACTTGAAGGCAGTGCCTCTTTTTTTTGTGCCTATATAATACTATACCAACAAAATGAAAACCACCAAACCTAATGCCATTGAGTCACTTCTGACTCATAGTGCCCCTATAGGACAGAGTACAACTACCCCACAGGGTTTCCAATGCTGGAAGCAGACTGCCTCATCTTTCAAACCACCAAAATTTTGGTTAGCAGACAAATGTTCTAAACACTACACCACCAGAGCTGAAACAGTTTCAGTATAGGGACTCTTTAAAGAATCATAGGAGAGAAAAGTCTTCCTTGTATAGATTTAAAAATATTAGGCTGAAAACATTTTCTTGCTGGCTTCTTTTAGGTCGACTTACAGTCTTCTACTTTTTTTTTTTTTTTTTTTAATAGTGTAACATGTTAAGATGGTACAAGGGGCATGAGTGAAGAATTTGTCTAGGCCACTGAACAGAGCTATCTGGTCCATACATTACTGAAATGCTCTGTTTTAGTGAGGTTTTCTTGCAAGGATGGCAGTGACTGAAAAAGTGATGGGCAGAGACCTCTAGAGACTGGAAAGCTTAACTACACTTAATAGTATGTAGATATGGTTCAATGCTGTACTGTAATTGAATTAGTCAGGGAGCTATAACACAGCTATAAAGAGAACAAGGTACTATGCTATTCCTAGTGATGTGGTTAAAATCAGTGTTCTCGAAAGTTTTTGGCTATTTTCCCCTTAATTAGTTAATTAAGGTAAAATATGCTTTACATTTGCTCTACTATAAAAACAATGATTAAATAGCAGATGTTCATAAAAATATATAAATTATCAATGTGTGCACAGCAGTCATTTTTATAAAAACATAGGAAGTATTGATCTGCTGCATGGCATAAAGATATCCTGTATATTTTACCTTTACCTGTTGGGAGAAAAGAAAATGGTGTTTTGTATGTTTCTTTTCTCTTTTTGATATCTTAAATTCATGTGTTGATACCTTTGTTAATGTCTGACACACTACTTTAAATGTCCATTAAGCATAAGGAATTGTTAGAACAAAAATGCCAATTTGCAATTCTATCAATTTTGTCATCATTTTAAGATTTTTTTCCTCTGTGGTACAAAGAAACAGCTCAATTAATAGCTTACTAGTATATATACTCCATCTCTTTCTCTCTTTGTCTCTCTTTCTCTCTCTCTTTATATATATACATATATATATATATATATAATATATATATAATATATATATATATACAAAATATATATAAAATATATAAAAAATATAAAATATATATATATATATACATACATACATACAAACATACATAGATGTTTTGGTTACTTTATGCTGCTCTAACAGCAAAATATCACAAATGAGTGGCTTTAACAAACAGGACTTTATTCTCTTACAGTTTTGGAGGTTAGAAGTCTGAGTTCAAAGTGTCATGCTCTAGGGGCTGGGTGAAAGCTCCTTGACCTTGGGCTTCAACTTTACCTCTTGCTCCTGGCCCACTGAAGTTGGAAACTTTCTTCATTCAGGCAGCTCCTGGCTACTAAGGCTGACAAACCCAAGGTTGAAAACTAAAAAGGCACATTCCTGATATTATCAAACCACATGACAGACCATTGACTCAAGTCCATTAAGAGTTATTTCTTAAGATCCACAGTCAACATGGCAGGCTGCTGCATGCCTGAACTACATGAAGGATTCAAAGTTCCAAAAGTTGGAGACCTTCCTCAAAGCTGCTTGTTATATACTGAGAGGAGACCACATCCCTAAGGCAGCTATTCAGCTGCTCCAATAGATTCCACCATGGAGTTAATTACCAACCTGACCAGGGGGAATAACTACAACCAGCTGCCCAGTCACTCAAAACCAGGCCTAGCCAAGTTGACACATAACCTTAACTACCACAACACATATATGTATAAGAGCATACATAATAGCAACAGCACACATAGACACATACATATATTTGCTATTATTACTTGCTGTGCAATTTGCTCTGACTCATGGTGACTGTATTTATAAAAGAATAAAATATTGCCCAGTTTTTCACCATCTCCATGTTCTTTGTTATGTTTCACTCCATTGTTGTGACTATTGTGTCGATCCATATCATTGAAAATTTCTCTCATTTTTGCTGGCTCTCCACTTTATCAAACATAACACATATGCATACACACACATATATATCACAGACTTCTCTAAATGTCGATTGAGTAAATATATTATTACAATTTAATACAATTAGACTGCTCTAGGTGGTAGCATAGTGCCTAAGGCACTTGACTGCTCACCAGAAGGCTGGCGGTTCAAGCCCACCAGCCACTCCTCGGAAGGAAGGTTGGGCAATCCTACTTCCGTAGTGATACTGCCTCGGAAACCCAAGGAGGGGTCGCTATGAGTCGGGGCTGACTCGACGGCAAACAACAACAACAACAACAACAACAAGGTGAAACAAGGAATCCCTGAGAGGTGCAAACTGTCAAGCACTGGGCTGCTAAGTGAAATGCTAGTGAATTCAAGTCCACTAAGACTCAGAATAAAGATCTTGCAATCTTCTGAAAATCAGCACTTGAAAACCCTATGGAAGGAAAGTTCTACACTTATAAACAAGAGATTGACATGAGTTGGAGTCAATATCAATGGCAACGGGAAGTAAACAAAAAAAAATAAAATAAAAAAATGAAGCACCCAAAATAAAAACATAAACACACAAACACAATTTAATAAGGACTAATGTTTTTTTTTGTTTGTTTGTTTGTTTATACCATAAATTCTGCCTATTCATAGTAAAATGTTTTTCACAATGAAAACATTTTTAGGTCATATTTTACATTGAAGGTGTGGTGCTACCTCTTACCCAGTCTGCAATGGCTAAGATATTTCTTGGCCATTTATTTCATGTTAATGAAATTTATTTCATATTAATGAAATAAATCAAAATTTAGAATTACATTCTTTTTAGGAAAAAAAATACATTAGCTATGCTTTTTTTTTTTTTGTAATATTATTAGTTTTTTTTGTCCTAGGTTAATAGAAAAGATGGTATCCTCACTCTGAAATTAACTTTTCAATTAATGTCACCTATGTTTGTTTGGTTTTTGGATGTAAAAATACATGAAATATAGAAAGAGATGTATATTGAAATATGACTTAGTATAGAAGTATAGAAGACTCATTAATTGGGCTTTTTAAAATTAGTTAATGTTATTTGTAAATAAACGTATAGTTTACTTCTGAAACTGCTTTCACTAGCATTCGCTTATGGAGGGATATTTTCTTGAGTCTCTTAATATGAAATAAATTGTAAAGTCATTAGGCTGATTAGAAAAAAAAAAAAAAAACTAACACATGAAGTAGTTACTACAATTACAAGGTCATATAGAAATTAGGTGGCATAGTGTCTAAGGTAGGAGCTCTGATGGCATAGTGCCTAGGGCATTTGACTACTAACCAGAAAGTTGGACCCAGCAGCTACTCCTTGGAAGGAAGGTTAGGCAATCTACTTCCAGTAATACCACCTACAAAACCCAAGGAGGAGTTGCTATGAGTCGGATACGACTTCACGGCAGTGAGTTTTTTGGTGGTTTAGTACCTTACACATTTGAATGTTAACCAGAATGTTGGTGGTTCAAACCCACCACTCACTCCTTGGAAGGAAGATTGGGCAATCTATAATCTGCTTCTATAGAGACACTGCCTCAGAAACCCAAGGAGGGGTTGCTATGAGTTGGAACAGCAGTGATTTTTTTTTTTTTTTTAATGAAAATATTGTGTGAGATCCAGATGTAAAATTTACTTTTACTAGTTTCTAATAAAATTTTCTATATTTAATTGAAATTTACTAAATAGGGACCAGGAAACTGAAAACTAAAGTCTATACATACACTGTAATTATTCAAAACTCCAAGAAAATGATGACATGGACTCTTAGATACATATTATCTCCAGAGATTGCAGTGCAGTGAATTGCTAATATGGCACTTCTAACAATTGTCCTCTATTTTGTGATGTATTATAAATCCTAATCCCTATGCCTTTTTAGCAAATGTGATGGCATAGTGCCTAAGGTATTTGACTGCTAACCAGAAGGCTAGTGGTTCAAACACTCCTTGGAAGGAAGACTGGAAATCTTCTTCTCTACATCTACCTCCTCAGAAACCCATGGAGGGTCTATATGAGTCCAATTGACTTGATGGCAGTGAGTTTGGTTTTTGGTATGCCTGTTTGTTATTGCTAGGTGCCATCAAGTCATTTCTGACTCATAGTGACCCTATGCACGATGGGAAAAAACACTGCCCTGTCCCACACCAGCTCCACGATCCTTGATATATTTGAACCCATCGCAACAGCCACTGGGTCAATCCATCTCACCGAGGGTCTTTGCCTCCTTTATCAACCCTCCACCTTACCAAGCATGACATCCTTCTCCAGGGAATGGTCCCTTTTGACAGTGTGACCAACGTAGGTGAGATGATGTCTGGCCATTCTCTCTTCCAAGGAGTATTCTGGCTGCAGTTCCCCTAGGACAGATTTGTTAGATCTTTCAACATTCCTTGGTTCTCTCAGCATTCTTCACCAGCACCACAACTCAAAAGAATCAAGTCTTCTTTTGTCTTCCTTATTCATTATCCAGATCTCACATGCATTTGAGGCAACTGAAAATACATACCATGGCTTATCTCAGGTGCACCGTAGTCCTCAAGGATGTATTTTTGCTCTTCAGCATTTGAAAGAGGTCCTTTGCAGCCAATTTGCCCAGTGCTATATGTCATCTGATGTCCTGACTGCTTCTTCCATTGGCATCAATTGTTGAACCAAGCAATGTGAAGTCTTTGACAACTTCAATCTTTTTTTCCATTTATCACGATGCTGCTCACAGGTGCAGTTGTGAGGATTTTTGTTTTCTTTATATTGAGATATAATCCATACTGCAGACTGCATTCTTCAATCTTCATCAGTAAGTGCTTTAAGTCAGCCTCACTTTCAGCAAGAAAAGTTGTGTCCTCAGCATGTGGCAGGTTGTTAATGATCTTCCTCCTGTCTTGATGCCATTTTTTTCTTCATACAGTCCATCTTAGATTATTTGTTTAGCACATAGATTAAGTAAGTATGGTGAAAGGATACAACCCTGACATAATCCCTTCCTGATTTTAAACCATGAAGTGTCCCCTTGTTCCATTTGAAAGACAGCCTCTTGGTCTATGTACAGGTTCCTCATGAGAACAAGTAAGCATTCTGCAATTCCCATTCTTCTCAATGTTACCCATAATTTTTTTTATGATCCATACAATCAAATGTCTTTGCATAGTCAATAAAACATAAGTAAACATCTTTCTGATATTCTCTGCCTTGAACCAAGATCCATCTGACATCAGCAATGATATCCCCCATTCCACATCTTTTTCTGAATCCAGCTTGCACTTCTGGAAGTTCTCTGTCAATATATTGCTACAACTGTTTTTGAATTATCTTCAGTAAGATTTTACTTGCATGTGATATTAATGATATTGTTTGATAATTTCCACATTCAGTGGGATTACCTTTCTTTAGAACGGGTACAAATATGGTTCTTTTCCAGTTACTTGGTCAGGTAACTCTCTTCCAAATCTCACTCTGAGTGAGTGCCTCCAGTGGGGCATCTCTTTTTGAAACATCTCAATGGGTATTCTGCCAATTCCTCGTGCCTTGTTCTTCACAAATTCCTTCAGTGCAACTTCAACTTCTTCCTTCAATACCATTTGTCCTTGATCATATGCCACCTCCTGAAATGGATGAACATCGACTGGGTCTTTTTGGTACAGTGACTCTGTTTCCATCTTCTTTCAATGCTTCCTGAATCATTCAGTATTTTGTCCATAGAAATTTTCAATATTGTAATGTGAGGCTTAAATTTTTTCCTCAGTTCTTTCAGCTTGAGAAATGCTGAGCGTGTTCTTCCCTTTGGTTTTCTAACACCAGGTTTTTGCACACATCTTTATAGTAATTGGCTTTGTCTGTTGAGCTGCTCTTTGATATTTTCTGTTCAGCTTTTTATCTTGTCATTTCTTCCATTTCCTTTAGCTACTCTCTGCTCAAGGACAATTTTCAGAGTCTCTTCTGACATCTATTTTTTTTTTTTTTTCCTTTCTTTCTCATCTTTTTAATGATCTCTTGCTTTCTTCATCAATGATATTCTTGATGTCATCCCACCATTCTTCTGGTTTTTGGTCATTGGTGTTCAATGTGTCAAATCTATTGTTTCAATGGTTTCTAAATTCAGGAGGGATATAATCAAGGTTGCATTGTTGTTCTCATGGACTTGTTTTAATTGTCTTTAACTTCAAGTTGAACTTGCATATGAGAACTTGATATTCTGTTCCACAATCAGCTCCTGGCCTTGTTTTGGCTAAAGATATAAAGCTTTTCCATCACCTCTTGCTACAGATGTAGTCACTCTTGTTCTTGTGTACTCCATTTGGTATAGCTTCCATTTGTGTTACTGAAAAAAAATGTATTTGCAATAAATAAGTCCTTGTTCTTGCAAAATTATATAAGGTGATCTCCAGAATTATTTTTGTTACCAAGGCCAAATTATCCAACTATCAGTAATTCTTCTTTGTTTCCAACCTTTGCATTCCAGTCCCCACTGATAATTAACACATCTTGATTGCATTTTAGGTCAATTTCAGACTGCAGAAGTTGATAAACTCTTCAATTTCTTCATCTTTGGCTTTGGTGTTTGGTGCATAAATTTGAATAATTGTAGCATTAACTGGTCTTCCTTGAATGTGTATGGATATTATCCTATCACTGACAGCATTGTAATTCAGGAAAGATCTTGAAACATCCTTTGTAATGATGAATGCTATGCCATTCCTCTTCAAACTGTCATTCCCAGCATAGTAGATCATATGTTTGTCTGATTCAAAGTGGCCAAAACTGGTCCATTTCAGCTCACTAATGGCTAGGATATCAGTCTTTATGTGTTCCATTTCATTTATGACAACTTCCAATTTTCCTGGATTCATACTTTGTACATTCCATGTTCCTATTATTAATGGATGTTTTTAGCTGTTTCTTCTCAAATTGAGTCATGCCAAGTCAGCAAATGGAGGTCCTGAAAGCTTTACTTTGTCTATATCATTAAAGTTGGTTCTATTCTGATGATGCAGCTCTTTCCTACTGGTATTTTGAGTGCCTTCTGACCTAAGGGGCTGGTCTTCCTGCACTGTATCAGACAATGTTTCAAAGCTATTCACAAAGTTGCCCAGTAATGTATCAGACAGTGTTTCTCTGCTATTCATAAGGTTTTCTCTGACCAATTTTTTGAGAAGTGGATGGTTTCTCCCTTCTTCCTAGTCTGTCCCAGTCTGTAAGCTGTGTTGAAATCTGTGCACCATGTGCAACCCTGCTAGCATTTGAAACACTGGTGGCACAGCCTTAAGCCTTACAGCAACAGACAAGCCACCATAGTATGATGAACTGATAGACAAGTTTGTCTTCCTTAGCTGTTAGAAACCTGTCCATCCTCCCCTTAGCTGGATCTTGTGGCTCTATTGTCCCTGGTTTTCCCCTCCTTCCTGCCTCTTGGGTGCTTTCCTCCCCTTACCCTCATCTGGGTTCCTGCAGCTCTGTCTCAGCGCTGGCTCTTCCCCTTGCCTCCCTCATCTAGGTGCCTGGCCTCTCTGTCCCTATTTAGGTTGGTATGTATTTTGAGTCCCACCTTGCTGGAAGGTATGATTCAAGTCACCACCAGTAGCTTCTTTGAGGATATATATGTGAATGTTCTGGGAAAGTTCACTCTCTCTCTTGCTCTGGCTGTTTGTTTGGTTGGTTATCATCTCAGCCCTAGACTTGAGGCAGGTGCTGTCCTCTGACCTATCAATTTGGGTTCTCCAACCATGCAAACCATGTGAGTTGGGGGAATTCTCCAGACCTACCCATAGACCTGGGACTTGTCAACCTGCCACCCTCCAAGCCTTCAACACCACCACATGAGCCGTTTCCTTGGGAGTATGTGAGTTTTGTGAGCCATTGCAGCAAACTATGGAACCCTAAGATGGGAGGGAGATTTTTTGAGGGGAAGAGGAGGGGTTGATGTCAGAGAAGATGGAGTAGCATGACAGTTTGGAAAAGTTGGATATTTGGGGCATCTTTAACATCTGTCTCATTGAGACTGGCCTTCTGCTGATCTTTCTAAGAGAAATTATTCAAGCAGGGTTATACTAGAATATATATAAAGATCTGATGTAGCTAACTGAATGTAGCTAATGCATCTAGTGTAAGATAAATGTCTGAGCAGTAGTTTTGTGTTTGGTTTTGCTTTAATGCAAAGTAGGTTAATAATTTAGTTAAATAGTGGGCTGGCTTCATGAAATATAGTTAATGAAATGAATCTCTCTTCTTTCTAAATCTAAAAATATGATAAATAATTAAATGAAAGTTATTTAAATACAAACATGAAAAATCTAACATTGGATGAGTCAGAGGAAATATGAATATGGAAAAAATCTTAGGTAAGAAACCAGATCAAAACAAAAAGTAATAGAATTGAGCAGGGTGATGCTAAAAGTAATGATAAAATGCAGCTGGATACAGAAATTACTCAAAACTGAAAGTGAAAGTGCAGGTCTGGAAAACAGAGGATCAGTTGTGAAGGATTAGTAACAAAATGATGACAATTACAAAGTCAACTTTTTTTCTCAGCTCTATTTCATATAAAATTAGGAACCATGTGTAAATTTACCTTATGCAGTATTATGTATGGAGTGATTGCTAATTTGAATAAATAGTAACCAGCGGAAATAATTTCAGAAAATCATTTGTTTAATTATGAGAAAAATCTTGTTGACACCACCTGTGTTGGACATGCTGACATTGAGAGAGATCATCTTGGTGTAAATTCTGGCTAATGGATAACTGGCTGATCATGAGATCCATTTCTGAAGTCAGATGTGTAAGAGAACTTCTGATGAGGGAGGGCAAAAAGGTGGTTTGCTGAGTTTCAAATTGATGGAAAGACATAAACTTTCCTTGTTTCAGGTTGCCATTTAAACCTTCCTTTCCTTAGAGTAATATGCTGTGCCTTTTTATGGAAGAACCTCAAATACTTATTTGCATGAATGTTTGTGTTTTTGTTGTTAGATGCTATCAAGTCAGTGCAGAGTCATAGTGACCCTATTCACAACAGAAGGAAACACTACATAGTCCTGTGCCACCTTCACACTCGTTGCTATGTTTGAGTTCATTGTTGGAGCCACTGGGTTAATACATCTTGTTGAGAGGCTTCTGTTTTTTCCTGAATCTCTACATTACCAAGCATGATATCTTTCTCCAGGGACTTGTCCTTCCTGACCACATGTCTAAAATATATATGACAAAGTCTTATACTTCTTCCTCCTAAGGAACATTGTGGCTGTACTTTTTCCAAGACAGATTTGTTTATTCTTCTGCCAGTCCATGGTGTATTCAATGTTCTTCAACAGTATAATTCAAAGGCATCAATTTTTCTCTTGTCTTCCTTATTCACTGTGCAGCTTTATCATGCATATGAGACAATTGAAAATACCACGGCTTAGTTCAGGCCACCTTAGTCCTGAAGGTGACATCTTTGCTTTTCAACATTTCTAAGGGATCCTTTGAAGCAGATTTGCTCAATTGAATGTCCATTTTATTTCTTTAATGCTGATTATGAATCCAAGTGAAATGAAATCCTTGAGAATTTTAATCTTTTCTCCATTTATCATGATGTTGTTTATTGGTCCAATTGTGAGGATTTTTGCTTTCTTTAGGTTGAGATGTAATCTTTACTGAAGGCTATAGTTTTTGATCATCAAGCAATGTCGCAACATCTGTATATTGCAGGTCATTAATGAGTCTTCCTCCAATCCACGTATCATGCTTTTCATACAGTGTAGCTTCTCAAATTATTTGCTCAGCATACAGATTCAATAAGTATAGTGAAATAAACAACCCTGACACATGCCTTTCCTGATTTTAAACCATTCCCTGGTTCTTTTTGAAATATTACATAAACTGCATTGCTTTATGTTAATGTGTTGGATTGAGAGGAGGGAGAAAAAAAGAGGAGAGTTTAGTAGGTGGGGAAAAAATATCCTTCTCCAGGGAATGGTCCCTTCTGACAACATTACTAAAATAGGTGAGTTAAAGTCTGGCCATTTTCACTTCCAATGAGCATTCCAGCTGCACTTCTTCTGGGCCAGATTTTCGTTCTTTTGGCCATCCGTGGTACTTTCAGTGTTCTTAGCCAACACCACAACTCAAAACGTCAACTCTTCCTTGGTCTTCCTTATTCATTGTCCAGCTCTCACACACAAGATGCAATTGAAAATATCATGATTTTTGTTAGGGGCATGTTAGTCTTCAAAGAGATATGTTTTCTCTTCAGCAGTTTGAACAACAGGTCTTTTGCAGCAGATTTGCCTAGTGCAATACATCATCTGATGTTTTGACTGCTGCTTCCATTGATGTTGATTGTGGAAGCAAGTAATATGAAATCTTTGACAACTTCAACTTTTTCTCCCTTTATCATGATGCTGCTTATTGGTTCAGTTGTGAGGATTTTCATTTTCTTTATGTTGAGATGTAATCCATACTTCAGATTGTAGTCTTCAAACTTCAACAGTAAGTGCTTCAAGTCATCCTCACTTTTAGCAAGCAAAGCTGTGTTGTCTGCATATAACAGGTTGTTAACCAGTCTTGCTCCAATCCTGATGCCATGCTCTTCTTCACATAGTCCAGCTTCTCAGATTATTTCCTCAGCATACAGATTGAGTAAGTAGGATGAAAGGATACAAACCTGATGCACTTCCTTCCTGATTTTAAACAATGCTGTCAAATTCTAGGTACTCACATACTGATTCTCATATCTGAAAGCTGTCTTCTAAAACTTTTTCTTTTTTAGTGGGATTTAATTTACATGAAAAACTGCACAAAGCTTAAGTATATAGTGATATGTAGTTACCTATCTGTCTGTCTATCTATGTATCCCTCTATCATCTATCTCTCTATCATTCATCTATCTCAATGTATGCATGTATGTATGTATATATGTATGTATCTATATCTACTGGGAGCTCAGGTGGCACAGTGCCTAAGGCACTTGACTGCTAACCAGAAGGTTGGTGGTTCAAACCTACCAGCCACTCCTTGGAAGGAAAGTTGGGCAATCTACTTCCATAGAGATACCACCTCAGAAAATGAAGGAGGGGTCACTATGAGTTGGAGACGACTCCACAGCATATAACAACAACAAAATCTATCTACCTTTCTATCTATCTGTAGTTAGCTAACTAGTTACATCTCTGTGTAGCCACTATGCAAGTCTGCCACCTCAGAGTGATACTGTTTTCATATTAAATTAACTAATTATATCAGGTGAGGAGAGGGAACTCTGGCCCTCCCAAAGCAGCAGGGCAGGAGAGCAGGAGAAAGGGGATTAATAGGCCAGGAACCCAGACAGAGGAGGAGTCAGCTGCAGGAAACCAGGTAAGGATCATATGAGAGGTTTCCAACAGGGAGACAAACCTGTCTCTCGGTTTGTCCTACCATGGTGACATGTTGATGTGAGTTTTGAGGCTGAGCTACTGGTGTTTAAAACCCAGTGGGGTACACATGGTGCACAGGCATCAGCCCAGCTTACAGGCTGAGACAGACTAGGAAGAAGGGAGAGGCCATCCACTTCTCAAAGAATTGGCCAGGGAAAACCTTTTGAATAGCAAAGAAAGACTGCTTGATACATTACTGCACAACTTTATGAATAGTTTGGTTAGGTTAGAAGGCTCTCAAAATAGGACTGGGAAAGAGCTGTATCATCTGAGTAAACCCAGCGTTACTCCTAGGGATAAGGCAAAGTTTTAGAGACCTCCATTTGCTGATGTGACACCACTCAAATTGAATAGAAACAGCTGCAGACATCCATTAATCACTGAAACATGGAATGTACGAAGTATGAATCTATGAAAATTGGAAGTTGTCAAAAATGAAATGGAA
>NW_006921663.1:7266318-7295892 GCF_000298275.1 Orycteropus afer afer
AGAAGATGGCAGGAATACACAGAGTCACTGTACCAAAAAGAACTGGTGGATGTTCATCCATTTCTGGAAGTGATATGTGATCTACAACAAATGGTACTGAAAGAGGAAGTCAAAGCTTCAATGAAAGAATTGGAGAAGAACAAGGCTCCAGGAATTGACGGAATACCAATTGAGATATTTCAACAAATGGATGCCCCATTGCAGGCACTCACTCAGTTATGCCAAGAAATTTAGAAGACAGCTACCTGGCCAACTGACTGGAAGAGATCCACCATTCCAGAGAAAGGTGATCCCACAGAATGTGGAAATTATAGAACAATATCATTAATATCACACTCAGGTAAGATCTTACTGAAGATAATTAAAAAATTTTTGCAGTGGTATATTGACAGAGAACTTCCAGAGGTGCAAGCCGGATTCAGAAGAGGACGTGGAACAAAGGATATCATAACTGTTGTCAGATGGATGTTGGCTCAAGGCAAAGAATACCAGAAAAAATGTTTACTTGTGTTTTATTGATTATGCAAAGGCATTTGATTGTGTGGATCATGACAAATTATGGGTAACATTGAAAAGAATGGGAATTTCCGAATACTTGATTGCACTCATGAGGAATCTGTACCTTGACCAGGAGGCTGTCATTGGAACAGAACAAGGGGACACTACATGGTTTAAAATCAAGAAGGGAGTGCACCAGGGTTGTATTTTTTCCCCACTCTTATTCAATCTATATGCTGAGCAAATAATCTGAGAAGCTAGACTATATGAAGAAAAACGTGGCATCAGGATTGGAGGAAGAATCATTAACAACCTGAGACATGCAGATAATACAACTTTACTTGCTGAAAGTGAGGATGACTTGAGGCACTTTCTGTTGAAAGTTAAAGAATATAGTCTGCAGTACAGATTGTGTCTCAATATAAAGAAAACAAAAATCCTCACAACTGCACAAATGACCAGCATCACAATAAATGGAGAGAAGATTGAGGTTGTCAAAGAATTCACGTTGCTTGGTTCTACAATTGATGCCAATGGAAGCAGCAGTCAAGACATTAGATGATGTGTAGCACTGTGAAGGTCAACCATGAAGGAACTGCTGCAAGTGCTGAGTAGCAAGGATATCTCCTTGAGGACTAAGGTGGCCTGACACAAGCCATGATATTTCCAATTGTCTCGTATGTATGTGAGAGCTGGACAATGAATAAGGAAGACCACAGAAGAGTTTATGCTTTTGAGTTGTGGTACTGGCGAAGAATGCTGAAAGTACCATGGACTGCTAAAAGAACTAACAGATCTGTCCTGGAGGAAGTGCACCTGAAATGCTCCTTGGAAGCGATAATGGCCAGACTTCATCTCACCTATTTTGATCATATTGTCAGAAGAGACCATTCCCTGGAGAAGTATGTCATGCTTGGTAGGGTGGAGGGTCTATGAAAGAGGGGGAGACCTTCAACCAGATGGACTGACATGGTGGCTGTGATGATGGGCTCAAGTATAGCAGGAATTGTGGAGCTGGCGTGGGATCAGGCAGTGTTTCGTTCTGCTGTGCACAGGGTTGCTACAAGTTGGAAATGACTCCACAGCACCTAACAACAACAACAATTACATCTTAAAATAGTTTAGCTTGGTTTGAATTTCATATGAAGGGAATGTATAGGTTTGTGTCTAGTTTCTTCCATTCCACTTGGTTTTGTTATTTTTCATGGTTTTGTTTATCACAAAAATATTAACTGTAATGTTGTGTAAAATTTCATTTTTTGTAAATAGTACAATCTTTTTATCCTCTCTTCTGTATCTGTAATTTTTTTTGCCAGTTGGAATTATCATGAAAAAGCTGCTATAAACATTCTTGCATGTGTTATTGAACTCAATTCTCCAAAGGGTACACTTCAACATGGAGTCTCTAGATAGGGTCAGCATGTTTTAAAATTTAATAGAAAACTGCAGTATAATTTTTTAAAAAATAATTAAATAATTGTAAAAAATATATACTCTATGAGCGATCAGTGAGAGTGTATTTACTTCACAAACTTTCTAATACTTGGACTTATCAGTCTATTTAAGGTTAGAAATAAATGGATGGTTAATGATATTTCATTCAGGTTTTAATTTGCATTTTCTTGGTGACTTATGATGCTAGATATCTTTCCATGTGCTAATTGACCATCTAGGTGAAATACTTATTCATATGCTTGACCACATTTATGTTTGTTTATTTCTGTTTGAATTCTGAATAAGGTATTTTTGTCCTTAATATAATCTGCATCCAATGATTGTGAGGATTCCAGAGGACTGGGTAGTGTTTCGTTCTGCTGTACACGTGGTTGCAGTGAATTGGAATGGACTTGATGGCACCTAACAACAAAAATGTGAGGATTTATTCCTCAATGCTATTATTTCCATGATTGGTTTAGATTATCCTTATATATGCCTTTGCATTTGTGGAATAATTTTGCAGTCTCCTTTTTAATTTACACAAACAATACTGTTTGGATATTGATTACTATTATTTTAAATCTTTAGACCAGTTTAGGAGAATTTATGTATAACAATATTAGATCTTGCAATCTATGAACATAGTAATTTTTCTCCATTTATTTAGATCTTACTTATATGCTCTAGGGAGCTCTGGTGGCATAGTACCTAAGGCACATGACTGCTAACCAGAAGCCTGGCCCTTCAAACACACCAGCCACTCCTTGGAAGGAAGATTAATCAATTTACTTCCGTAGAGATGTTGTTGTTGTTATATGCCCCTTGGAAACCCAAGAAGGGGTCTCTATGAGTCAAATCAAGTCAATGGCAGTGAAGTTGGTAGTTACCATTGTAATGGAGCTTCAGTATATTTTTAATAATTATAATAATAGTAGACATGTTTGTTATTATAACTACATTGAACAATAGTTTTAGTTTACCAGTATGTTATTATTATTATTACCTCTTTGTTTCTCTATCACCCTTCTTGTTCAATCCTTTTATTGCTAAATGGCCTATCTTCCTGGTGCATATCCTATAGAGGGCTCTAAAAAATTTACCTTTTGTCACTTGCTCTTCACGGGTTTGTTGTTACTCAGAGTGAAAATGTGACTTTTTGTTGGGGAAATATAAACTGTCAACCATACCACCGTACATCTGTCAGCACTATAGTATTCAGGATTCCAAGATGTGGGCAATTTTAATTTTATCCATTAAGACCAAATTTCTGTGATTCTCAGTAAGACTGTATCCTCTGTGGTGAATACTGCCACAAACTTCAACTTCACTTGTTATGTGTAACCTTTTTCTGTGTAAGGGGTGATACTAAACTTCTCAGAAGGCAGATCATCTGCAAGGCTGAAGATGCAGTGGGGGAGGTGGGAACTAGGGTCAGCAATCCATTTCCTGTTGCCAGTACACCTTGCGGGTAAGATAAACTGACCAGAAGTACAGGGTCATGTTAGTTCCATGAGTGGGAAATCAAGTGTTTGTTTATGTAAAAAAATTATACATTAGACAATCCTGCACATTAACGAACGCAAAGTGCTCACTTCGCAATACTTATCTCCGTTGAGATATTTAGCAGACATATGTTGTTCATACTTATTTTATTTGCTCGAAAAGAGAGATATTCATATTGATTGAAAAAGAAAAGATGACCCTATGTTTCAGAATACCTTTTCTTGTAATTCAAAAGAGTGCTTTAAACGTGAAATCAGCACTGCTTTTTACTTTACTATCTCACAGAAAATGTAAGTTAAGCAATAAATTACATGACAGCTTTAATAAGCATATCTTGTGTGGAAGCATTTGAAGAATCACCTAAATATGCCTTTTCAGGTGGACATCAATTTGGTTCACTATATGGAGAAGTTTTTTCACTGTACATTTAGGGATTCTAAAATTTAAAAATCCCCCTGCTGTGTTCAAAATTAATTTGTCTTAAGAATTAAATGATATATCTTAATTGAAGCTATTACCAACACCATCCAATTTGGGTAAATAGTTGGAGAAAGCATCTTATTGCTTACATAAAATGTAATATAAAGGCAAAATAATTTACTGAGTAATATCTAGTCTGGATATCAGTAGTATCTTACAAGTCTTTTGATTCTATCTTACTAAGGTCTTAGGGTAAACATATTAATCTCTTTGGGTTTAAGTTTCAATAAAGTAAGCATCACTAATTGCCCACTTGAACTTTAGAATACTGTAAATCCATGAAACAGATTGGTTTCTGCTTCAAAATCTGAAGTGAAACTTATCACAAAAAATCCTGCCATTTGATTAAATGCTTATATTAAAAAATTGTAATTAACAACAAAAGATGCAATGATTTTCCAAATTTTATGCATTTATCAACTTCAAAGTTTCAACAATTATGATTTAAAAAATCCAAAATTAAAAACAAAATAAAACAAAAACTGAAACAAACTCATGAGCAAGAGATTGAACCAAACCAAAACCAAACTTACTGTGGTCGAGTTGGATCCGACTCATAGCGACCCCTCCTTGGATTTCCGAGGTAGTATCACTATGGAAGTAGATTGTCCCAACTTCCTTCCAAGGAGTGGCTGGTGGATTTGAACAGCCAGCCTTCTGGTTAGCAGTCAAATGCTTTAGGCACTATGCCATCAGAGCTCCTAAGAGATTGAAGGAAGTAATAAAAATAGAGATTCAAGATTTCCATCAAGTAATCACTGGTCAACAGTGACTGGATCTAAGCCATTTTGGAATAGAACTCCCTAATTGAAAGAGATACTTTGTCCCCAGTAGAAAGAGCCTAAAAGATCATACCAGTTGTACACAGTAACTATTACAACTTTTTATTTTTTTCCTCCAAAAGAGCCTATAGTCTTTTACTTGCATAAATACACACTGAATTAAGGGGAATATCCCAATCTTTTGAGAAAGTGTTACTTGTAGTAGTGGAATTGACAATAATACCTTGAGACTCAGATTCATCATGACTCATTGATTAGAGTATGTCTATTCTCTAGTGCTGCTGTAACAGAAATACTCCAAGTGGGTGGCGTTAGCAAACAGAAATTTGTCTTCTTAAGGTTTAGGAGGCTAAAAGTCTGAGTTTAGAGTGCTGGATCTATGGGAAAACTTTATCTCTGTGTATCTCTTATTCTTAGGAGTATCTTAGTTCAAGGACTCTGGGTTCAAAGGATGTGTGCTGCCCCTGGCTCCTCTTCCTTAGTGGTAGTAAGTCCACCTTATGTGTTCCATTCACTTTCCTTTTATCTCTTGTAAGATAGAAGGTGTTGCAAGCCATACCCTAGGGGAGCTCCCCTTACATTAGATAAGGGCTATGATGGGGCTAAAGGTATTACAACCCACCTTTAATCTTAATCCTTTTACATTTGATTGGCTTATCACATTAGACCACATTATGGGACATCATTACATACATGCCACATTAAATCACGACATAACTTCTAAACCACTGAGAATCGTGGCCCAACCAAATTGATACAAATTTTGGAGGGACACAATTCAATCCATGGCAGGGTGGGAGAATGAATGAGCTTGATAATCAATGGAATCATGCCCAAATACCTTCAGTAGGTCATTGATTCCACAGTTACTTTTCCATGGTCCCTGAATAGTGCATGTAGTAGATATACTTAGATATTGGTGTAGTCATTACATTCATCCCTTGGCTGTGGGGTAGATGCTATAATAGCAGACTAGTCTAAGTACTGAGTTTAAATATCAACATCCCTACTCTCTATTATGATATTAAATCATACACACATCACATTATTTTGGGAAGAGATGTGTGACAGAATTAAGGCCTCCTTTAAGGACATAAACTATGCGGGGATGATAATTCCTGTCATGTTTCCATTTACTTTACTAGTATGACCTCTTTCAAAATTAGATAGATCCAGAAACATAATTGTATACTATGGCAAAGTCAATGAGTTAGTAACCTCTATTGCAGCCAACATGCTAGATGTATTGTCTTTTCTAGAGCAGATTAATATCACCATAGGTGCATGTATGAAACAATTGATTTGGAAAATGCAATATTTTCAATTTCTGTCAAAAAACATTTGCTTTAATGTAAAATAGATAGTGGTATATATTGATTATTTTACATCAGGATTATGTTAACTCCTCCATTCTCTATCATATGACTCAAAGAAGTGTGTAATCTGTGGATGTACTCTAGATCATATTTGTTGATATCATGTAATCAGATGAATAAGCAGAAGTTAGAGTTTTTGTGACCTTGATAAGATTTTTACTTTTGGGTCAGTGAAAGATAAACTTAGGACAATATAGGAGCCTACTATATCAAAATATTTATGGAGGTTCAGTTATTAGGAACTTCTCATCCATAGGAGTTGGTAGTGTAGTGTTTCCTTTACAAATAAGGTATAACACTTAAAAAGCCTCTCTGGCTTCTAGGCAAAGAGTATTCCATACCTGAGAATACTATTTCAGCTCATGTGCCAGGTGAAATGAAGGATTGTAAACCCATAGTAGGAAAAGCCTCTACAGCATGTCCAAGTTACAGTGCAAACAGCGCTTCAAACTTTGTTCATACAACTCAGTAGACTCTATAACCACAAAAACCCATAGCCATCAAGTTGATTCCAACTCATCGAAACCCTAGGATACAGAGTAGAAATGGCCCATAGGGTTTCTAAGGCTGTAAATCTACAGAGCGACTGTATCATCTTTCTCCCATGGAGCAGCTGCTGGGTTTGAATTGCTGACTTTTTAGTTAACATCTGAATGCTTTAACCACTGTGCCACCAGAGCTCCTGTAGACTCTGCAGTATTAAAGATATTAAAGATGCTGCAAAAAGTCAATGGCAATCCCCAGTGCAAGGGAATTCCATCTTCAGCAGAGAATTTATGTGTCTTTTGAAGGACAATTCCTGGTTTTCTATTGGTCATCTTAAACTCAGAGCATTTGATCATGTGTCATTGATTTAGAGCTGTCCATAAGAGCTCTGGTGGCATAGTGCCTAAGACATTTGACTGCTAACCAGAAGTCTGGTGGTTCAAAATCACCAGCCACTCCTTGGAAGGAAGACTGGACAATCTACTTCCATAGAGATACCAGCTTGGAAACCCAAGGAAGGGTTGCTATGAGACAGAACCAACTTGATAGCCATGAGTTTGTTTTTTTTGGACACTCTCCATTAAGAAATGGGTTCGTCATCCAACTTAATCCTAAGTCTGAGTAGACCCAAGAATAATTCATTGTAAAATGGAAAGTGAACATCCAGAACTGAGTGTGTGCAATGTCAGCAGGCACAAGTGAACTATATTTCCATGAAACTGTGATCCCCATGTTATACACCACTATCATTGCAGAACCCTTTCTTCATGTATGATCAAATGAATTGTTAGAAATTGAATTGTGTCTTCAAAAAGATATATATGTTGAAGTTCCGTATCTTGCACTGGCAAATGAGATCTTGTTTGAGGAAATATAGTTTTTCTTTGCAGATGTTATCTGTTACGTGAAGGAAGTCATGGAAATAAGAGGGGGGGTTCTATCGTTAATCCCTTCTGAAAGGTTTCTTATAAGAGTGATATGTTACAAGAGGGGAGAATCAAACACAGAGAAAGAATCACTCACAAGAGGAAGACAGATACCATGTGGCCATATGAACAGATATCTCATCTTGATTACAGTTGGGTCAGCTCATATGAGAAAGCAAGATGAAAATACATAAGCAAAAAAGGAATGACAAGGATTTCAGAGAGCCATCAGAAAGTAGGAGAGAAGCATAAACACATCCCTCTCTCAAAGCCATCCAAAGGAATCAATATAACCAATGCTCTGAATTGGACTTCTAGCATCCAGGACTATTAACATATAAATGTTAGTTCTTTAAGGCACTCACTTTGTGAAATTTTGTTACTACTGCCCTAGGAATCTAAAAAAAAAAAAAGAAGAATATGTCATAAGCAACTGACTGAAGAGAAAAATCTCATCTTGTTTACAGATAAAGAAAAAGAAAATAACACCTCACTGCCTTTGAGTCTATTTAACTCAGAGACCACTCTTTGGGTTTCTGGGATGATATCACTATGGAATACATTGCCCAATCTTCCTTCCAAGGAGTGGCTGGTGGGTTTGAAGAGCCAGACTTCTAGTTTGCAGTCAAATGCCTTAGGCACTACATCACCAGAACTCCCTGTTTACAGATGGGTCATCTCATATGTGAAAGTAAGTTGAAAATAATGGACACCTTCACTACTATCCTTACTCAGGCTTGGCCTTGAAAGATAAAGGAAATGAAAAGATTTTCCAAATTAGCAGAGCTTCAGGCTATACACCTGGTCATTCATTTTGTATAGAAAAAGAAATGCCTCAAAGTTAGAAGATATACAGGCTAATTTTCAGTGGCAAATCACCTGGGAAGTGTCTAGAAAAAGGGATTTGAGTATTTGGTGGTCTGGGGTAGAGATATATGGATGGACATATGGGAGTGAGTAAGAGTATGAAGATGTTTGTATCACACATTAATGCTCAGTAGAAATGATCCACCATGACCATGGAAGAGGCAATAAACAATCAAGCAATGAGTCAATGACTTGGAGCCAGTCAACCTTCGTACTCAGAAGTCCCAGGGTTGGCATGATGAACGCATTAAATTAGTCCACCAATCAACAAATAAACACTGTGGCAGATATGGAGGTAATGGTTGGCTCCATCAGTATAGGCCTTTAATTACCAATACCAATCAAGCTACTACAACCCAAAATACTCATCCTACCGATAATGGAGAACAATACTGAGATCCTGAAATGGCATGATTTTTTGAGAAGATTATCCTTCAAATTGCTAAGTTGGCAAATTTTAGGCTTCTTTCATCAAGAAAGACCAGAAAATTGTATAGGGATAGACTTTATTCCATGTCTGAATTATCTTTTCTAGCCTACATTCTCTGCCTACATCATTATCAGAGGATCATGAAATGTTTGATCTATTGGCACAGGACCCATCATAACATCATAACTGTCCATAGGAGCCACTTTATAGTGAAGAACATATGTAATTATGCTGGTGAACATAGAATTCCCTGGTGTTATCATATACCACACCAACGAGAAGTTGCCAGTTTAAAAGAATATTGGAATAGCCTACTGAAGTCTCAGTTGATGTGTCACCTAATAAGTGATACATAAAAGGATAGAGAGCCATTCTGAAGGATATAAAATAGTCTGATGAAACACTTATGTGGCACTTAGTCCAAACAGAAAGTCCTGCATGGTGTAGGCAGTTAACATACTGAGCTGTCAATCAAATTTTGGATGTTGTAATCCACCCAAAAATGCATTGCAAGAAAAGGTTGGTGATCTACTTCTGAAAAAGCAGCAATTGAAAAGCGTATGGAGCACAGTTATACTTTGACACATGAGATCACCCTGAGTTGTAATTGACTCAATAATAATTTGTATTCTCAACAACAAGAATACATAGTCTGTGTATGAAGGAATGAGAACAGTATAAATCTGCTTTTTAAAGGTCTCAGTAACTCCATTGGGGAATTTGTAATTGCTCTCAAAACTTTGAGTTCTATTCCATTAGGGGTCTTGGTTTCCAAAAGATGAACAGTCTTGGGACATAGCAATAATCCCATTGAGTGATTAACCATAGTTCTTACTTGAGCTACAGACTAGCAACATTGGTTTTTATTTATGTTGCAGGTCAGTTTTAATTTATTGTGATAACCAGGAGGAGACAGAGTTACTGATAAACAGTGTTGTACTTTTGCACTCTTGTGCAAAATATAATACTCTCTACCTCAGTTTTGATAGTAAATTTACAACTAAAGAAATCCTAGACAGAAGTAGCTTGGTGGCCAGAGTCTCAGGAATGAGGATCTGGGTCAACAGAGGGACATAGTAAAGAGTCAGAGAAATCTAGAATGAGTAATAGAGTAGGGGCAAAATGAGCATCATTGTGACTCTGAAGCAAGATGTAGTAATGAAGATTGTAGTTCACCCCCTAACATTCCTCATTTAATTTTACTTTAAGAAGAGAACCCCAATAAAATCTTAGAGGGGCTACTCTCCAAGTGTATATGTAAAAGTGGGTCTTACTGCAGTAGACCATGGAAGACACACAGAAGGACTGCCCAAGATAAGGAAGAACTTATCCCATATGCAAGAACTACTTTCAGTAGAAAGTCTTCAGCTGTTGCCCTATCAAGAATTGCTCTGTTACAAAGACAATAATCCAATTAAAAAATGGGCAGAAGACATGAATAGACACTTCACCAAAGAGGATATTCAGGCAGCCAACAGACATAGGAAGAAATGCTCATGATCATTAGCCATTAGAGAGATGCAAATCAAAACAACAATGAGATACCATCTGGCCTGAGCACTAATAGGAAAGTTCAACAAGACAAAAAATAAGAAATGCTGGCAAGGATGCAAAGAGATTGGGACTCGTAAACACTGCTGGTGGCACTGTCAAACGGTGCAACCACTGTGGAAAGCAGTATGGTGATTCCTTAAAAAGCTGGAATTAGAAATACCATTTGACCAAGCCGTTCCATTACTAGGTATATATCCTAAAGAAGGGACAGCCAGGACAAGAACAGACATATTCACATTTATGTTCATCACAGCACTATTTACAATAGCCAAAAGATGGAAACCACCTAGGTGTCCATCAACAGAAGAATGGATAACCAAACTATGGTACATATACACAACAGAATACTATGCAACCCTAAATAATAACGTGTAATCTGCAAAACACAGTATAATGTGGAGGAACTTGGAGGACATTATGCTGAGTGAAATAAGTCAATTGCAGAAGAAAAAAATATTGCATTAGTCTGTTATTGTAAAAAGTCAAAGAAAGGTTTATACATGGAAGGAAATTTTCTTTGTCGGTTACCAAGGATGGGAGGGTAGATAGGTAGAAACAAGTACTGATATGGGTGAAGAGAAGGGCAATGTACCAAATGTGAATGATCAACACAGTGTCATTGAGGAAGAAGAAGACTTAGAGAGGTACACGGGAGGTAGAGACAACAAAGATTAACCCTTTTGCACATACAGTACTGTGTTGTCTGTGAAGGTAAACATGGATATATGGGTGGATAGATAGGTGGAGAGCCTGAACTATTAGTTATGTCCATGAAGGGCTAGTATGCCCAAGACCATGTATAAGGTTGGCAGACAATGTTTCTACAAGTCTATTAGTATTTTCTGTAAGAATTCTCAGTAATATAGTAGAGCTGAGAAGGGACTAGGTTGTAGACACTTCTGGGTCACAGCCAGCTACCCAGAGGGAGCGAGTAGTTGTACCTGAGGGCTCAGGGCCGTAGTCACAGGGGACATCAATTCAATTGGCATGCTACACATGTTTGTTCCACATCCTAATTTGTTGAGTAGAGACTGGGATCTTAAAAGCTTGCAGGCAACTATTTGGATGCAATGGTGGGTCTCTCCTCATCTAGAGCAAAGAAGACTAAAGAAAACTGAAGATTCATGGCAACAATTAGTCCAAGCAACTAGTATACCATACAATCCTCAGGCTATACAACTATAAGACCAGAAGAACTAGATGGTGCCTGCTACCCCTGTCAACCACTCGGAGGGGGATCTATGTAGGAGAATAATGTGGAACAAAACTCAAAACCATTAGGCAAAAAAAAAAAAAAAAAAGAGGCCAGGTTTGCTGGTCTGATAGAGCCTGATGGGACTACTGAGTCTATGGTCCCTAGCTGCCCTTCATGTCTGGAATTGAACTTACTCCTGTGGCATCCAGTCAAACAAAAGACAGATGCATTAGGTAAACTTTACACTAGGTAAATACACTCCTTGGAGAGAATAATCATGGGAGAACAGAAGGGCTGTGTATGCACAGGAAGATAGCTTGGGGGGCAGGAGTGTGTGGAAGGGAAGGACACAGGGAAGAGGTAACTATGGGGAGGTAGTGGAAGGGGAGATGTTATACTGTGGTAAATTGTAGTCAATGTCATGAGACAAAGTATACGTGAACTGCTGTATGGAAAGTATATTTGTTCTGTAAGCTTTCACCCAAATCACAATAAAAATAAATAAATAAAAAGAAAGAAAGAAAAAAAAAAGAATTGCTCTATTACTAAGAATGTTTTTGTCCAGTTATAATCTTAGCTGGTAGTTGACATCCAATGAATGATTGACTCACTGCTGTTGAGCCTGTTCCAACTCTTAATGACCCTTCCTTGTGTTTCTGAGGTAGTATCTCTACAGAAGTAGACTGCCCAGTCTTCATTCTGAGCAGTGGCTGGTGGGCTTGAACTACCAGCCTTCTGGTTAGCAGTCAAATGCCTTAGGATTGAGTTGGGGGCTAAAAAACAACTCAACATGGAACAACAACACATGTCATTTCAGCTTCACAGATCCTCATTTATTGGCTAACGGTGATGAGCCTCAGCCTAACTTGATTCTCTGCCAACTTGCCTTTTCTACTTCTTTCAAAGGCCTTCTTTAGCAAATATCCTGAACATTAAATTCCTTCCCAGTCTGCTTTCTATAAAACAAAACATGCAAAAATTCCTCTTACTTGACCCACTACATTTTTGCTTAATATGCTTTCAAATTATATTTTTTGACATGCACAATTATGGGGTAAAGAATTTAGCTTTACCCAAAGTAAGGTTGCCTTTGTGCTTGGTATGGAGAAATAACCTTTGGAGTAATTGGGGTGCCTTGATCTGTAATTTCCTAACTACACCTGAGAATTTATGCTGGTGTGGGCTTACCAGACCACAAAACATTCAACTGTGAGCCTGATACCAACTAGACTCAGGAGGTATGCTTTTAACCTATTAACGGGACTGGGCAATAAAAGCCTAGAAAAAAAGGCTTATATAACTCACTTGTCAGCAAAGGGAGGCTGACATGTTCTCTTTGAGCTATGGAAGCTCCACTTTGGGGACCATCTCTGATCACGACCATGCATCTCTTCCTTATGGTGCTCCTTATTTGCATCCTTTCAGTATATTAAATCTGTAAGTATGACACTCTCTGAGTTTGCCAAGTAGTTCCATGGAATTGTTTAAGCCAAAAAAAGAAGGGGAACCAACACATGAAAATGAGAATATCATGGGGACTCCCAAACTTGAAGCTGGTGTCTGCCTATTTGGCTGTCTATAGGACTGTGTCCTTTTAACTTGTGAAATCTGTCCTAATAACAAGTGGCCAGGACAAGAAGGAGAGTGTGGATGGCTAATGTCAGAAATTATTAAGAAATAAGAATGTGGGCATTGGACTAATCTGCACTTGGGATTGGGCTCATGCTGATTCTTAACCACAAAGTTATCCACAAAACAAATTTATAAACAAAATGCATTTATTGGGTTTTGTAAGGTTTGGCATATTAAACAACCATCTTTCCTCACTATGTTGATTTTATCTTACAATCTGCTTTGTCGGAGATTCATTTTGCAACCTCAGCTTTATTTTTATGTGTGTGCATCCTTTACATTTTTATGAATCTTCATTCTTTTGCTTCAGTTGTGTGTTTTGTAGGCAGTATATATTTAGATCTTTTGGAAATACAATTTAATAGTGAAGTTTTAATAGGGAAGCTGAAATCCTTTATGTTTACTACTATAACTTATAGCAATAGTGATTGACATCATTGACTTCATACTTGTGTTTCTCTTGCTTATATTTCTTTTATCTCTTACTTCTTGCTATGTGGTTTATGCTTAGTTTTTATTTATATTCTCCAGTGATTTGAGAGGCATATGTCACTCTTACATTTGGTAGTGTTTAACATAAAACTTAAAACAGGCACCTCTGCTTTTCAAAGTCTAGCAGACAGTATATGAGGAACTAACTTCGTAACCAAAAGAACATGAGCAGTGTATCTCTTTTGCATTTTAATTTACATTTGCTACTGAAAACTCATTACAGAAAATGAGTTTTTCAACAGTTCTTCCTTAATAACATAAGGCAATGAGCAATTTTGATACAGAAAGCCATTTTACATTTTTGTATCCAAATTTAGTAATTTTAGAATCTTTTTGGTTGCATTTCTTACATGACTAACACTAAATTTACCCAAATGTAGCATGATGTTTAATGAAATTTAACTCAGTTTGTGAGTATTTATGCAGAATTACTCTTCTAAACCAAAATAATTTCACTGGAATTACCAAAGTTTATTTAAAAACACACTTAGAAAATACTGTGTATGTTTTCCCAGCAAAACTATTTGGAACTCACAAATTTGATGTTTCCACTAACCTTTTCATCAAAATCTGTTTCAAAGAAGATGTGAGAAGATTTGCAAA
This sequence comes from Orycteropus afer afer, assembly GCF_000298275.1. Taxonomy (NCBI): domain Eukaryota; kingdom Metazoa; phylum Chordata; class Mammalia; order Tubulidentata; family Orycteropodidae; genus Orycteropus; species Orycteropus afer. Next base: position 7,280,580 of record NW_006921663.1, read on the forward strand.
TGATTGGTTTAAACTTTCTATTTTAGTGTAATCAAATAGTTCACATTTCTAGATTTCATTTTTTTTAATCGACTGCTATTATTTTCTTACTCAGCCCAGCTGTTTTTGACAGACAAAATAGTGCGATTTGGGAAGACGTGGCAAGGGAAGTTTATAATCTAACTATAGAGATGGAAAATTACCTCTGGTGCCAAGTACCAAGAGAATCTATAAGATAAGAGTGAAATAAAAATTCACAACTCTCAGCAGTGCCATGAAACAACTAGATATAGAGGAGCTTTTGAGCATTTTCTTTGACTGTAACTTGCAATACAATCCAATTAATTTTTCAGTGCACTATAGAATATAAAATCTATTCCTCACATTTTATTCCAGTTAATATCTGGCATATTCTGGCAATTCTGACATAATTATAGTTAATATCATTTTAGCTTTTATTGTTTTGTTTCTTACTTAGAACATTATGATAATGTATTTGATATGCTCTAGTATAAGTCATTAATAAGAAAATAATTACACAAGAACATACTCACTTATTGTTTATTTATTCCAATATTTTCTTAATGAGTATTTATTTATATTGTTCTTTACTTTAGCTGAATTATTTTGAAAGGGATGTCATGTGTAAATATAGGGCTTTCTTCAGTTACTGAATTAACCATCCATCTAAAATTTACTACCATATTTTCTTTGTACATAACAAAATTGAGATTATATATATATATATATATATACATAAAAATCTTACTGCCATCCAGTCAGCTCCAACTCATAGTAACCCCTTGGGCAATCTACTTCCATAGTGATACCCCATTAGAAACCCAAGGAGGGATCTCAGTGAGTCGGATCCTAGTCAATGGCAGTGATTTTTTTTTTTTTTTTTTTTTTTATTATCTCTAAGGAAGTAGATTGCCCAAGCTTCCTTCAGAGGTATGCCTGATAGGTTTGAACCATCAGCCTTCTGGTTAGCAGTCAAATGCCTTATGCACTACGCCACCAGAGTTCCTAACTGAAGGACAGAAAGATTAAACCATAATTAACCAAAAAATGTGATTGCCATGGAGTGGATTCCAAATCATGGCAATCTCATGTGTATCAGGGAAGATCTGTGCTCCACAAGAGTTTTCTGTGGTGATTGTTTTTTTCTTTCCGAATTAGAGCAGCAGACCTTTCTTTTGAGATACCTCTCAGTGCATTCAAATCTCCATCTTTTCAGATAGTAGGTGAGCGTGTTAGTCATTTCCACCACCCAAGGACTCTAAGTCATAACTAAGACTGCAAAAATGTTAATAGTAAATGAATTTATCAGTGACATTTTTCAATATTATTAATGGCTATAGATTGTTGGGAGGAAGCCATCCACAGCTGTAAGACTGAAATTTATTTAGCTGAAGAGTTAATGGATTCATGAATCGAAGGTGGATACACAGAACAGAATCAGACACAGAGCACGGTTAGGAGTCTTCTTTATCTTACAGGAATTAAAGCTTAACTCTGCATAAAGTATACCAGTACCTGAGTGAGTTGTCCTGCAGGAAATCTAGACATTTATAAAGCAGAATCATTGGTCAGGTTTTCCAGAGTAATGGTATCCTTTCTGGCTACAAATATTCCAGAAAATTTATCCTTGTGTCTAACTCTTCAACACTTTAATCTCCACTTATCTCCATTTAATATGTTAAAACATAGTTATCAGTATTTTGTACAAATCAGAGTGACCTGGAGGAAGGGTAAAAAGCACATTGCTGATCCCTTTCTCACAGTATGACATTCAGAAAGTTGGGGAGCAGGTAATGAGAAGTTCCATTTCTACAATTCTCAGATGAAGTTCCTGTCAATGTTTGAGAGAACACTTTGAGGACACCTGGTTGAAAAAAATATAAAAACTTTTTAACAACATGTGCATTTTAACTATGTGAATACAATTAATTTTCAAAACAGGAGATGTATACAAATACTTAAATTCTATTTATTTCAAAATATAAATCAAATTGCCAGAGCGCTTGCACTGATCATTTAAAAAATTATGATTAATAAGACTTGCAAAATAAAATGTGAATGGGTGTGTTTTTTTTAGTGTCTTTGTTATTTTTATTAAATTATCTTTCAGGTAATTATGATACAGCACAGTTTGTTTTGTTTTCTCATTATCTTTTAAAATTCTGGCAGTTGCAAGAATTTATTAAAATTCTCATCATATATAAAAGTTTTTTTAAATTATTCTAATTCATTTATATATGAGTGTATCCATGCTACAATAATGGTGAATATCACTATCAAAGAAAACAAACAACATTTTTTAGATTTTGTCTGAGAGCCTAAGATGTTAAAACTAGAAAACAATTCTGAGGCAATTTTAGATAAAGATTCATAGATTTACAATTACATTAAAACCTCTTTTTTTGCTCGTCAACCAATAAGTAGAAATGTAAATAATAGGTAGGTAGTAATAGTGGAGGTTTCAGTTTTAATTGACAACTCTACAACTAAATTTTCTCACCTCCATACTTAAGAAATATTTTCTTAAAAAAGTTTAAAAGTTAAATATAAATATCCATGTTATATATGAATAATGCATGGAATTTTATGACTAATATGGAACATAATTAATATAATTCAAAATTACTTATAAATTATGTTGAGAAATATGTTCACTAATCGATAAGCATGAAAAACATACTACATTAGCTACTTCCATGAAAACACAATAAACAGAGAAAAATGGACTGAGTAATCTGATAACAGAAAATGATTCAATCTTGAGAATGGAATGAGAAGAAAAGAAGAAAAGGATAAGATAGTTGTGAAAGCCTTAAAATTTTGAATAAGATCGACACTTTAAAACTTCATATAAATAAGGGAAAATTCTTTGTATAAAGAATAGTGTGAACTAATAAATGTAGGCAATTTTCATACACTAATTCTATCAAAATGATTATGCTGAGTTTTTACTTTTTATTTTATTTTATTTTTTTATTATTATAATGATTTGGGTGAAAATTTACAAAGCAAATTGATTTTCCATATAGAAGTTCACATACACTTTGTCTCATGACTTTGACCACAATACACCACAATACAACCGCTCCCCTTCCACTTCCTCCCCATAGTTACCTCTTCCCAGTGTCCATCCCTCCATGCACTCCTGTCCCCTGAGCTGTCTCCCTGTGTATAAACAGCCTTTCTTTCTCTCATGATTGGTCTCTCCAAGGATTGTATCTGCCTCAGGTAAATGTTCAACTCCTATGCCTGTCTTTTGCTTGGCGGGAAGCCACAGGTGTGGGTTCAATTCCAGACCTGAAGGGCAGCTAGGGATCATTGTCTCAATGGTTCCACCAGGCTCCATCAGACCAGCAAACCTGCCCCCCCCTTTTTGTTTTTTCCAAATGATTTTGAGTTTTGTTCCATATTGTTCTCCCTCTCTATCCAGGATCTCCTACATAGACCTCCCTCTAAGTGGTTTACAGTGGTAGCCGGGCATCATCTAGCTCTTCTGGCCTCATAGTCATATAGGCTGTGGATCACATGGTGTACCAGTCACTAGGACTAATTCCTTCCATGAATCTTTGGTTTCCTTCATTCTTCCTTGCTCTGGATGGGGAGAGACACATCGTTACTTCTAGATGGCAGCTTGCAAGCTTTTAAGATCCTAGTCACTACTCACCAAAGTAGGAGGTGGAACAATGTTTTGTGTAGTATGCTATGCCAATTGAGCTTGATGTCCCCTGTGACTATAGTCCGAAGCCCACAGATTCAACTACTTGGTCCCTCTGTGTAGCTGGCTGTGATCAAGAAGTGACTACAACCTTGTCCCTTGTCAGCTCTACCATACACCTGGGAATTCAGATCATACAAATACACTTATAAGACCATTGTCTGCCAACCCCATACATGGTCTTGGGTACACTCCCTGCTTCATAGACATACCTAATAGTTCAGTCTGTCCACCCATCTATCCACCCATATACCTGTGTTTGCCTTCACTGACCACACCATACTATATAAGCAAAAGGGCTCATCTTTGTTGACTGTACCTCCCATTACCTCTCTATGTCTTCCTCTTCCTTGATGCCATCATGTTGATCACTCACATTTGAAGGGCAGCTTCTCTTCACCCAAAATCAATACTTATCTCTAACTATCTAACAGTGTTCCCTCCCCTCCCCTGAACCTCTGGTAAACAACAACAAAAAAAAATTTCTTTCCATAGATAAATCTTTCCTTGACTTATACAATAATAGACTGATACAATATTTGTCCTTCTGTGATTGACTTATTTCATACAACATAATGCCCTCCAAGTTCTTCCATGTTATACAGTGTTGTGCAGATTTTAAGTTGTTCTTTAGGGTTGCATGTATTCCATTGTGTGTATGTACCAAAGTTTGGTTATCCATTCCTCAGTTGATGGACACCTAGGTTGTTTCCATCTTTTGGCTATTATAAATAGTGCTGCAATGAACATGGGTATGCATATGTCTGTTCTTGTCATGGCTCTCAGTTCTTTAGGATTTATATCTAGTAATGGAATGGCTGGGTCAAATAGTATTTCTAATTCCAACTTTTTAAGGAATTACCATACTGCTTTCCACTGTGGTTGTACCATTTTACAGTCCCACCAGCAGTGTATGAGAGTCCCAATCTCTCCACATTCTTGCCAGCATTTGCATCCTTTTCAGCATTTGTTATTTTCTGTCTTGTTGAACTTTTTTCTTTTTTAAGAAAATGTAGCTATATATATATAGGACCCTGGTGGCACAGTAGGTAAAGTATTTAGCTGCCAACCATAAGGCTAGAGGTTCTGCTCTACCAGCTTGTCCACAGGAGGAAGATGACATAATATACTTTCATAAATATTTACAGCCTTGGAAACATTATAGGACTTCCTATGAGTCTCTCATGGATGGCAGTGGGTAGATAAAGATCCAGTAGATAGAGGAAACCTCAAATCTGACACCCACAATGAAGTGCACAACACTGATTTGAAAGGGAATGAAAAAGAAAGTTATACATATTCATTTAAGTTCTGGGCAGTCTCATGCATAGGGATTTCAGCATGGTGCAGGTGCAAATGCAGTAGTCATACCACATGTTAAAAAAAAAAAAAAAAATGGCGATCTTAGGAAGTTCTATGGGAGTGTTTTCCCAGTACTAGGTTATTGTGAGGACAACACTAGGGCTCTCTGTGAATGTCCTGTGAGCCAAATCTGGTAGAAATGTTTTAGAGTTATTTCCATCTTGCAATTGCTGGTTTATAAAAAATAAGTTTCAAAAAAAAAAACACAAATTCACTGTTGCAGAGTCAGATCCAACTCATAGCAACCCTCCTTGGGTTTGTGATGCCGTATCACTACAGAGGTAGATTGCCCAATTTTCCTTCTGAGGAGTGGCTGGTGGGTTTGAACCACCAGCCTTCTGATTAGCAGTCAAATGCCTCAGGCACTAGGCCACCACAGCTCCCAAAAAGAAGTTTCAAGAACTTTGGAAAGTTACCGAATGCAAAAACTGAGTTAAAAGAGTGTGCATCTAAATAGTGCTTGTATACCTAATATTACAATACATCATGAACTTTATTTTCATTGTATGTTTAAATATATGAGAGAAAAGTAGAAACTATTTATCATGCACATTTTCAAAGGATCTTCATCTTTCACTTTCTGGCCCTGACAATGACAGTCGTCTTTCTGCTTCTCACCTTGGAAAACTCCTCTCTGCAGTTTCTACAAAACTTAGAGAGATCAGACTGGGTTTGCACAGTCTTGGTCCTTCTCCCAGGCAGACACAACTAATATGCAGGAGACACAAAGCAGGAAACAGAGGTCAAATGACAGACTTCAACAATTCTAAAGTGTGGAAATACTCATGAGGTTCAAAGAAATTATTTCATTAAAAAATAAAGGTAAAATTTTGACACATAGCCAAAAAAGCAATTACCAACTTCCTCGACTCCTGGAGGGTGTCTTTGATTACTGGAATCTACTTTTCACTTCATAGACTGATTGGAGAATCCCTAAGCTTTTCTCTACAGAGGAGCTAAGCATTTTGAGATACGCCACACCTGCACTGGAACCACTGAACCCCAAGGTAAGGAGGGTGAGCACCTCTCTTGTTGAACTTTGTTACTAGTGCTGGAGCAAGATGGTATCTCATTGTTGTTTTGATTTTCATCTCTCTAATGGCCAATGATTGCGGGCATTTCTTCATATGTTTGTTGGCCTCTTGAATATCCTCCTTGGTGAAGTGTCTATTCATTTTTTCTGCTCATTTTTTAATTGGATTATTTGTCTTTTTGTTATTGAGGTGTTGGAGTTTTCTATAAATTCTAGACAGAAGTCCCTTGTCAGATATGTCATTGCCAAATATGTTTTCCCAGTCTGTAGGTTCCCTTTTGACTCTATTGGAGAAATCTTTGGGCGCACATAAAAATTTGATTTTTAGAAGGCCCCATTCATCTAGTTTCTCTTCTGCTGTTTGTTCCTTTTGGGTTGTGCCTGATAGTGTATTTGCACCATATATTAGGGCCCCTAAATTTGCCTCTAGTTTTTCCTTGAGGAAGACTACAGTTTTAGTTTTCATGTTTAAGTCTTTGACCCTTCTGGAGGTATTTTTTGTGTATGGTGTGAGGTATAGATCTTGTTTCATTTTTTTGCAAATGGATGTCCAGTTTTGCCAGCACCATTTATTAAACAAACATTCTCTTTCCCAATTAATGGATTTTGGCCCTTTGTCAAAGATCAGCTAACCATAGGTCAATGGATCTATTTCTGGGTTCTCAACTCTATTCCATTGGTCTATGTGTCTGTCATTATACAAATACCAGGCAGTTTTGACTACTGTGGCTGTATAGGTAGGTTTTGCAATCCCACAGTGTAAAACCTCCTACTTTGTTCTTCTTCTTCAATAGTGCTTTGCTTATCTGAGGCTCTTTCCTTTACATATAAAGTTAGTGATTGGTTTTCCCATATCTTTAAAATATGTTGATGGGATTATTATTATTATTATTATTATTTTAAGCAAGGCTACCATTATCATATAGGGTTCATTAGTTTACTTTAAGGATTTCCATGGAGTACAAAAAGTTAACAAGCTCGGGTGTGAACTGAAAGTTTAAAAGTTCAAATCCACCCAACACACCTCAGAAGCTAAGTCTGGTTACCTACTTTGAAAAACTCAGCCATTGAAAACCCTGTGGCTACACACACATAATATATGAGGTCATCAGGAGTAAGAACTGACACAATAGAAGTCTCATTGAAGTGTAGCAATACTCCCACATATTATCACAATGAATTCAGAGAACAATGAAATATTTAAATAAGATATCTTAATTTATCATTCTTTACTTTGTTTCCAGAATGGCACACATTCCCCTTACTTTTCATTACATGTCTACACCACTTATATTTTAGCACTTCACTCCAACTTCTAAATTTGGTAATTTCCTAATAGTTTGAGTTTATTCTCCATTTATGTCTTTACTTCAACTAGACTTATATTCTTAAAAAAACAAAAACAAACAAACAAAAAAACTCACCTCCATTCAATTGATTCTGACTCATAGTGATCCCCTATGGGTGTCCAAGGTGGTAAACCTTTAAGGAACTAGATGGTCCAGCCTTCCTTCCATGAAGTGGCTGGTCAGCAATCAAAATGCCTCAGGCACTACAATACCAGGACTCCTTTGAGACTTATTTTCTAGGTAATCTAATCTAATCTAACCAAGTCCTATGTATTGAAAACCCATTATATTCATCAGTAATGATTCAAAATGTCTACCTTCAGAATGATCATATAATTTATTTTATCACTTAAATTGACACATTTAGAGTGAAAGGGGAAACAACAACAACTATTGTTCTTCCACACTGTCTCTCCTTATCCAGGTACATTGTCTGCCCCTACTCATCTTAAATTATTTTTGTCACTACAGTTGTTCCTACAATATCACATCAGTTCCACTGGCTTTAAGTAACATCTAGATTGGTGTCTCATCTGTCAGTTTGTCTTGATGTGGTGGTTTGCATGTTGCTGTGAGGGTGGAGGCTATGCCAACAGTATTTCAAATACTGGCCGGGTCACCCATGGTGGACAGGTGTCAGCTGAGCTTCCAGAGTAAGACAGACTTCGTGAAAGGAAAGGGACATTCGTTTCTTAAAAAATTGGCCAGTGAAAAGTTATGGGTAGAGTAAAAACACTGTCTGATATGGTGCATGAATATAAGCCCTTCAGATTGGAAGGCACTCAAAATACAACTGCAGAAGAGCTGCCTCCTCAGAGTAGGGTTGACCTTAATGATGTGGATGGAGTAAAGCTTTTGGGACCTCCATTTGCTGGTGTGACACAACTCACAATGGGAAGAAACAGCTGCAAACATGCATTAATATTCATAATATATAATGTACAAATTATGAATGTGGGAAAATTGGAAGGTGTCAAAAATGAAATGGAACACATAAGGATTGATATCCTTGGCATGGAGCAGAAATGTACTGTTCATGTCCATTTTGAATCAGACAATCTTAGATCTACTATGCTGGGAATGAAAAAATTTAAGAAGAATGGCTTGGAATTCACTGTCACAAAGAATGTTTCGAGAAATATCCTGAAGTATAATGATGTCAGTAATGGGATAATATTGATATGCCTGCAAGGAAGACTAGTTAACACTACTATTTTTCAAATTTATGAACAAAGCACTAAAGCCAAAGGAAAGGAAGTTGACTTTAAGCAAATTCCACAGTCTGAAATTAACCAAACATGCAATCAAGATGTATTGATTATTACTGGTGATGGCAATGTGACATTTGGAAACAAAGAAGAATCATCTATAGTTGGAAAACATGGACTTGGTGATAGAAATGAAGCCAGAGATAGCATGATAGAAATTTTCAAGACCAACAACTTATTCATTGCAAATACCTTTTTTCAATAACATGAATTGTGGCTATACACATGGAGCTTTCCAGATGGAATACATAAGTATCATATCAACTACATCAGTGGAAAAAGGAGACAGAGAAGTTCAATATCTTTAGCCAAAACAAGGCAGGAGCTGATTGTGGAACAGACCATCAATTACTCATATGCAAGTTGAAGCTGAAGACAATTTAAGCAAATCCACTAGAGCTAAGAAAATATAACCTTGATTATATCCCACCTGAATTTAAAGACCATATAAAGAATACATTTGATGTATTGAACAACAAAACTGAAAACTAGAGGAATTGTGGGATGACATCAAGAACATTATCCATGAAGAAAGCAAAAGGTCATTATAAAGACAGGAAAGGAGCAAAGGCCAAAATGCACATCAGAAGAGACTCTCAAACTTGCTCTTGAATGGAGAGTAGATAAAGTGAATGGAAGAAATGACAAGATAAAAGAGTTAAAGAGAAGATTTCAAAGAGCAGCAGAAGAAGACAAAGTCAATTATTATAATTAAATTTGTCAAGACCTGGAGTTAGAAAACTGAAAGGGGAGAACACACTTGTAATTTCTCAAGCTAGAAAAAACTGAAAAAAAAAAAAAAAATCAAGCTTCTAGTATTGAAAGATTCCAAAATATTAAACAATACAGGAAGCATCAAAAGCAGATGGAAGGACTACACAGACTTACTTAACAAAAAAGTGTTGGTGGATGTACAACTATTTCAGGAGGTGGCTAATGAGCAAGAAGTAATGGTACTGAAGGAGGAGGTCAAAGCTGCACTGAAGGAATTGGTGAAAAACAGGCTCCAGAAATTCATGCAATACCCTTTGAAATGTTTCAAGAAATGGATGCTGTGCTGGAGGCACTCACTCATCTATGCCAACATATTTGGAAGACAGCTACCTGAACAACTGACTGAAGGAGCTCCATATTTGTACCCATTCCAAAGAAAGGTGATCCCACAGAATGTGAAAATTATTGAACAACATCATTAATGTTACAACCAAGTTAAGTCTTGCTAAAGATAATTAAAATGTGGTGGCAACAGTATATTGACAGAGAACTTCCAGAAATGCCCATGGATTCAGAAGAGGATGTGGAATAAGAGATATCATTACTGATGTCAGATGGGTCTTGGTGCAAAGCAGACAATATCAGAAAGATGTTTATCTGTGTTTATTGACTATACAAAAGTATTTGATTGTGTGGATCATAACAAATTAAGGATAACAGTGATAAGAAAGGGAATTCCAGAACACTTATTTGTGCTCATGAGGAAATATACATAGACCAAATGGTTGTCATTCAATCATAATAAAGGATAGTGTATGTTTTAAAACCAAGAATTGTCGTGTCAGGGTTCTATCATTTATCCACACTTACTCACTCTGTATACTAAGTAAATAATCCAAGAAGTTGGACTATATGAAGAAGAACATGGCTTCAGGTTGGAGGAATACTTGTTAACAACCTGTGATATGCAGATGACACAACCTTGCTTGCGAAAAGTGAAGATGACTTGAAACACTTACTGGTGAAAATTAAAGACTACAGTCTGCAATATGGATTACATCTCAACATAAAGAAAATGAAAATTGTCACAAATGGACAAATAAACATCATCAGGATAAATGGAGAAAAGATTGAAGTTGTCAAGGATTTCATACTACTGGGATCCACAATCAACAGCCATGGAAGCAGAAGTTAAGAAATCAGACATCTTATTACACTGGGCAAATCTGCTTCAGAAGACTTCTGTAAAGTTCTGAAGAGCAAAGATGTCATTTTGAAGACTAAGGTGTGCCTAACCCAAGCCATGGTGTTTTCAATAACCTCCCATGCATGTGAAAGCTGGACAATGAATAATTAAGACTGAAAAAGAGTTGATGTTTCTGAGTTGTGGAGTTGGAGAAGAATAGTGAAAGTACCATGGAATTCCAGGAGAATGAACAAATTTGTCCTGGAAGAAATGCAGCTGGAATTCTGCTTGGAAAAGAGAATGGCCAGATGTCATATCACCCACACTGGTCATGTGTCAGAAGGGACCATTTGCTGGAGAAGGATATCATTCTTGGTAGAGTGGAGGATCAGCCAAAAAGAGGAAGACCCCCAATGAGATAAATTGACACAGTGGCTGCAATGATGGATTCAAGTATAGTAAGGATTGTGATGGTGGCACACTACTGAGCATATGGCATAGACTGACGTTCTGTTGTACATAGGGTGGCTATGTGTCATAGTCAACTCAGTGATGCCTAATAACAGCAACAACAGACAAGAGGTTGGCAAACTTTAGGAACAAATGGTAAATACTTTTGTCTTTCCAGATCATACAGTATCTATCACATCTACTCATCTTTGTCAGTATAATGAAAAAGTAGTCTTAGACAATAAAAATGCCTTTGGCTGTGTTTTAATAAAAAAGCTCAATATTTTCAGCCAAAACCAGGCCAGGAGCTGATTGTGGAACAGACCATCAACTGCTCATATGCAAGTTCAACTTGAAGTTAAAGACAATTAATACAAGTCCAAGAGACACAAAATATGATCTTGAATATATCCCTCCTGAATTTAGAGATCATCTGAAGAGTAGATTTGATGCATTGAACACCAATGACCAAAAACCAGAAGAATTGTGAGAGGATATCAAGAACTCTTAGTTTTAAAAGAATTTTATTGTATTGTCAACACAGATTGTTAATGATTCAAGTATAGCAGGGATCATGCAGTTGGTGCAGGATCAGGCGGTATTTCGTTCTGCTGTGCATGGAGTTTCTATGAGTCAGAAATGACTCAATGGCACCTAACAACAAGAACAATAATATCCTGCAGTTAAGAATTTTTTGAAAAGACTCTTATAACTCAGGTAAGCCAATATACTCACATTTAAGATCTAATACAGTGACCTAATACAGATTTAAAGATCAATGGGAAAAAGAGACATAGGATAGTGTCTAGAAGAGACCAAAATCTGAGATTCCAGTAGCCCTCTCACAGTACATTCAGGTGTGCAGGATTTATTTATTTCAACACAGATATGGGAAAAGGTGCATGCAGGATTACCAATGAAGGAAGATCACTGATACTTGGAGTTCAGAGTTTTTATTGAGGTTTGAACATGTAGATATGTATAGCCTCTTTTATGGCTTAACTCAGTCTCCAGTCCATCCTGAGGTATAGTTGATACTGTGTGGTCCAAGGTCCCCACCATAAATCATTCCTATCTTAGATTATCTGGCATGACCAAAGGCCTCGAGGTTAAAAAAAAAAAAAAAAAAGACACTCCTATCAGGCAGGGCATTCTAAAGCCTTAGAAGTTACATCCCAAAAAGGTTCAAAATGGAGTCTCATCAGTAAGTACCACGCTATATCCCTCTACCATCTAAGTGCTAAAAAAACCTAGGTACAGCAGTTTGAATTAGTGATTTTAGTGCTCTAAACTGCTCACTGAATCAGAGTGCACCAAACACAGAAGAGTAGAATTAGAGGAAAGACACAGGGAGTTTATTTAAGAAAGGGCTAGCCGGCGGAGGACAGAATGGCAGGGAGAGGCCACTGGAAACTTCCCTGGAGCCGTCACTGACTCACTGACTGGTGGGCCAAGGCGGTCACCTGAGGTTCCCTTGAGCCAAGAAAGAAGACACCCTATATCATTGCTGGAGTCAGGGAAGTACATGCTAGTAAACTATGTTCCCGATATCCTTGACCAGATAAGCATGATGTCTTCCAGGCTGACCCAAACCCAATCATATAACAGTGACCACTCTAACAACCCAGAGGCCAGCCCCAGGGACCTGCCTGCAGGAACTGATTTTGAAAGTAATTTGGGTCTCCCAGGTGCAGGTGGGTGTGCACACTACCACTGAAACTCAAGCAAAGAGCTCACTGTTGTTCCAGGAGGGTAAGCTCCCTCCCCTATTAGCGGGTCACTGATTGGGTTTGGGTCAGCCTGGGAGATATCGTGCTTATCTGGTCAAGAATATTGGGAACACAGTTTACTAGCATGTACTTCCTTGACTCCACCACAGCTGAAATCCCATGCATCTTTGGCACTGCAGGTGGGCGATATCACAGACAAATTCCAGAGCCATTAGCTGTCTGGCGGGGTTGCACCAGAGCCACAGGCATTAGGGGCAGGAAGAGAGAAAAAGCCGCGGCTGAGTGTGGTCCCTGGAATTTACCTCGGATCCAATCATTGACACTGAGAGGCCTCAGAAGCAGGGTCTTTGAGTGTGCCTGAACCTGGCGGAAGTTGTGAATCCCCAACAACAGGAATTTTCCCTGAGATTGAGCCTCAGTCTTGTAAATGACTACACCATTGATAATAGCCTGCTGAAAATCCTAGAAACCAACCCTAGCAACACCAAGCTTTCCTTCTTTTGCTCTCACTTTTCTCTGCCAATAACTTCACTCATTCAATAGAAGAAACCATACTCAGCCAATTACCATAAAACCTCCCACTTCAAACTCTAAACCCTCTTAACAACAAACAAAAAAACATAACCACATTCCACACAGTGATTCCACCATCACAAAGGAAACAGAAGAGTGATCCAACATACCTGAATCAATAAAATAAAATACACCAGCTTCACCCTTTCAAAATATTAAACCATAAATCCAAGACAAAACAAATCAACACATAACTAGCAGCTAGAGATAACGTAAAGAGTCAGCCCTTTACCAGATTCCAAGGGCTTAAGAAGAGCTCCTGCTTTCCAGTAACCCCAAGAGCTCTTTGGACCTGCACAACTGAAAAGGTCCTAGTTTACACCTTCTTTTTTTTTTTTTTTTTTCTTTTCCCAGATCCTGATTCCTATTTTCTTTTTACTCCCCCCCCCTTTTTTTTAATCATGGTTAACCCTGTTCTTTCTTTGTATTTGTTTATTTTTTTTACATTTTTTCCCATTTTTTTCTTCATTATTCTCCTTCTCTACCTATTTTCTCTTAGTACCCTATCCCCAGATATTGCATGTTTTCCTGTTTTCTTCTTCTTTTCTCCCCTTTTTCTTTTTTTGGTTTACTGTTCCTATGTGATGTCATGGTGTATTTTTTAACCATGTGCTTTTAGTCTTTTAATAGTTGTGTTGTTGTTGTTGTTGTGTGCCGTCAAGTCAGACCCGACTCATAGCGACCCCTCCTTGGGTTTCTGAGGCAGTATAACTATGCAAGTAGATTGCCCCATCTTCCTTCCGAGGAGTGGTTATTCAATTGCAATTTTTCTCTATCTGAGTGGGAGGCAGCATTAGTCCTCATAAGATACAAGTACACCCACACTTCCTGCAACTTCACTTACTGAGCAAGAGCCAGCAACTTCTTCTCCACCAGTGGGCCAACCATAAAAAAACCATAAAGAAGAGCCTGAATCCCCCTTGGCTGATCTTTGCAAACAACGAATAGAGATCTTAACACAATACCATGATACTTCTAAGACAAAAGATCATCCCAGTCCACACAAAGAAGCAGGATAAAGTGGTAGAAACAAGAGAACAGGATAACAACCCAGAACACATCCCTGAGGAAGAAGCAGCATTGGAACTCTCTGACAAGGAACTCAAAAGGTTTATCTTTAGATATATTCAAAAGATTGAGAGACAGACAAAAGAAAACACAGAAAAAAACCTTAGTAGAATTTTGGAAAAAATACAAGAACAAAATGACAAAATAAATTAAAATTTAGAAATGATTTTAAATCTACAGATAGAAATCCAGAAGATTAATACTAAATTGTTTAGAAATAGATAATACATTGGAAGAGCAAAGAGGTAGAACTGATGCAATGGAAGACAGAATTAATGAGATTGAAGAGAAATATCTAAATACTTCTTTGGAAAGGGATCAATCAGAAAAGTAATCAAAACAAAATGAAGAAAGCCTAAGGTTCACATGGGGTACCATCAAAAGAAATAATCTATGTGTCATTGGAATTCCAGAACAGGAAGAGAAATATAAAACTACTGAAAAAATTGTCCAAGATTTGCTGGAGGAGAAATTTCCTGATATGATGAAAGAGGAGAACATATCCATTTAAGAGGTCCAATGAACCCCAAAAGGGATAGACTACAAAAGAAAATCATCAAGACATATCATCTTCAAACTCACCAAAACCAAGGACAAAGACAGAATCCTGAAAGTCACATGGGAAAAACAAAAAAGTTACCTACAAAGGACAGCCAGTAAGAATAAGCTCTGATTCCTTAGCAGAGATCAGGCAAGCAAGAAGACTATGGGATGGTATATATAAAACCCTGAAAGAGAAAAATTTTCAATCAAGAATTATATACCTCAGGGGGTTCCGGCAAGATGGCGGACTAGGCAGAAGGATTGCACAGACCCTCTTCAACAAAGAAAAGGGAAACCAATTAACACAGACACAGAAGATAAT
>NW_006921663.1:7308713-7309382 GCF_000298275.1 Orycteropus afer afer
TACATAAATGGAAGAACATCCCATGCTCATGGATAGGAAAGTTGAACATTGTGAAAATGTCAATTCTACCCAAAGCAATCTATACATCAATGCAATCCTAATCCTGATCCCATCAACATTCTTTAGGGATGTGGAAAAACCAATCATTAACTTTATATGGAAAAGAAAGGAACCTCAGATAAGCAAAGCACTATTGAAAAAGAAGAGCAAAGTAGGAGGTCTCACACTGCCATATCTCAAAACATGCTATATTGCCACAATAGTCAAAACTGCATGGTATTGGTTTAATGACAGATATAGAGACCAATGGAATAGAATTGAGAACCCAGAAATAGATCCATCAACTTATGGCCAGCTGATCTTTGACAAAGGGCCAAAATCCATTAAATTGAGAAGAGAATGTTTGTTTAATAAATGGTGCTGGCAAAACTGGAGATCCATTTGCAGAAAAATGAAACAAGTTTTGTACCTCACACCACACACAAAAAAGGAACTCCAGATGGATCAAAGCCTTAAATGTGAAAGCCAAAACTACAGAGTTCCTCAAGAAAAATATAGGTGAAAATTTAGGAGCCCTAATATATGGCATAAATAGACTCTCAAGCATAACTCAAAATGCACAAACAGCAGAAGAGAAACCAGATGATTGGGTCTTTCTAAAAATTAAAT
>NW_006921663.1:7310040-7336736 GCF_000298275.1 Orycteropus afer afer
TACATACACACAATGGAATACTATGCAACCCTAAAGAATAATGTAGAATCTGCAAAACACCACATAACATGGATGAACTTGGAGGACATTATGATGTGTAAAATAAGTCAATAACAAAAGGATAAATACCGTATTAGTCCGTTATTGTAAAAGTCAGGGAAATGCTTATCTATGGAAGGACATTTTCTTTGTTGGTTACCTTATCTATGGAAGGACATTTTCTTTGTTGGTTACCAGAGTTAAGTTTTTAATTGAGTGAAGAAAAGGGCAATGTACCAAATGTGAGTGATCAATATAGTGGCATTGAGGAAGAGAAAGACATAGAAGGTACATGGGAAGTACAGACAACAAAGTACTTTTGCACATATAGTAAGACATGGTCAGTGAAGATAGACACGGTATATGGGTGGATAGATGGGTGGACAGGCTGAATTATTAGCTGTGTCTATGAAGTGCGGAGGGCATCCAAGAACATATATAGGGTTGGCAGGCATTGGTACGATAACTTTATGTGTATGATCTGAATTGCCAGGTGTATAACGGAGCTGACAAGGGACAAGTATGTAGTCACTGCTTGGTCACAGCCAGCTACCCAGAGGGACCAAGTAGTTGAACCTGTGGGCTCAGGACCATAGTTGTAGAGGACATCAAGCTCAATTGGCATAACATACTACACAAAACATTGTTCCACCTCCTACTGTGGTGAGTAGTGACTTGGATCTTAAAAGCTTGCAAGCTGTCATCTAGATGCAATGATGGGTCTCTCCTCGTCCAGAGGCAAGAATAATGAAGAAAACCAAAACTTCATGGAAACAATTAGTCCTAGTGACTGGTACACCATCTGATCTGCAGCCTATACCACTATGAGACCAGAAGAACTAGAAGGTGCCCAGCTACTACTGTCAACCACTTGGAAGAAGATCTATGTAGGAGATCCTGAATAGACAGGGAGAACAATGTGGAACAAAACTCAAAATTATTTGGGAAAAAAAGGGTGGGGGCAGGTTTGCTGCTCTGATGGAGCCTGGTGGAACCACTGAGACTATGACCCCTAGCTGCCCTTCAGGTCTGAAATTGAACCCATGCCTGTGGCTTCCAGCCAAACAGTGGACAGGCATATGAGTTGAACATTTACCTGTGGTAGGTACACTCCTTGGAGAGAACAAGCATGGCAGAAAGAAGGGCTGCTTATGCATAGAGAGACAGCTCAGGGGGCAGAAATACATGGAGAGATGGACACAGAAAGAGGTAACTGTCTGGAGGAAGTGAGAGGGGAGATGTTTCATTGTGGTAAATTGTGGTCAATGTCATGAGACAAAGTATGTGTGAACTGCTGTATGGAATGTGTATTTGCTCTGTAAATTTTCACCCAAATCACAATAAAAAGGAAAAAAAAAAAAAAAAAAAGTTTTATCCCAAGAGCCAAGGGAATAGTTCAGATCTTTCTGGTATCTAACAATGTTGTTGTCATGTGCCATCAAGTTGGCTCCAACTCATAGTGATGCTATGTACAACAGACTGAAACACTGCCCAGTCATGCCCCAGACTCACAGTTACACTTGAGTCCATTGTTGTAGCCTCTGTGTCAATCCATCTCATTGAGGACCTTCACATTTTTTGCTGACCCTCTACTTTACCAAGCATGATATCCTTCTTCAGAGAATGGTGCCTTCTGACAACATGACCAAAGTAGGTCAGATGAAGACTGGTCATTGCCACTTCCAAGGAGCATTCCAGCTGCATTTCTTACAGGACTGATTTGTTAGTTCTTCTAGAAGTCCATGGTACTTTCAGTATTCTTTGCCAACACCACAACCTAAAGGTGTCAACTCTTCTTCAGTCTTTCTTATTCATTGTCCAGCTTTCACATACATATGAGGCAATTGAAAATATCATGGCTTGGTTTAGGCACACATTAGTCTTCAAAGAGACTTCTTTGGTCTTCAGCACTTAAAAGAGGTCTTTTGTAGATTTGCCCAGTGCAATATGACATCTGATTTTTTTCACTGCTGCTACCATTGGTGTTGATTGTGGAACCAAGTAATCTTTGAAATGAAATCTTTGACAACTTCAAACTGTTCTCCATCAATTGTGATGCTGCTTATTCATCCAGCTGTTAGGGTTTCTTTTTCTTTATGTTGAGTTGTAATCCAACTGCAGACTGTGGTCTTTAATCTGCATCGGTAAGTTCAAGTCACCTTCATTTTCAGCAAGTAATGTGTCATTTGCATATTGCAGATTGTTAATGGGTCTCCTCCAATGCTGATGCTGTGTTCTTTTTTATATAGTACAGGTTCTTGGATTATTTGCTCAGCATACAGATTGAATAAGCATGGTGAAAAGATACAATCCTGACACACTACATTCCTGATCTTAGAACAGGCAGTATCCCTTTGTTCTGTTTGAACAGTCTCCTGGTCTATGTACAGGTTCCTCATGAGTACAATTAAATGCTCTGGAATTCCCATTTTTCTAAATGTTATCCATAATTTGTTATGATACACACAATCAAATACTTTTACATAGTTAATAAAACATGAATAAACATCTTTCTGGTATTCTTTGCTTTCAATCAAGATCCATCTGACATCTACAATAATATTCCTCATTCCATGTCCTCTTCTGAATCCAGCTTGCATTTCTGGAAGTTCTTTGTCAGTATACTGCTGCAACTATTTTTGAATTATCTTCAGTAAGATTTTACTTGTGTGTGTATTAATGATATTGTTCAATAATTTTCACATCCTCTGGGATCTCCTTTCTTTGGAAGGGGTACAAGTATGGATCTCTTCCATTCAGTTGGCCAGGTAGTTGTTTAGAAATTTCTTGGCATAGATGAGTGAGTGCCTCCAGCACAGCATCCATTTTTTGAAACATCTCCTTGTCAATTCCTGGAGACTTGTTTTCCACCAATTCCTTTAGTAAAATTCCAGCTTCTTCCTACAATACCATTGATTCTTGCTCATATGCCACCTCCTGAAATAGATGAAAATCGACCAATTCTTTTTGTACAATAACTCTCTATATTCCTTCTGTTTTCTTTTGATGTTTCCTGCATCATTCAATATTTTTTCCATAGAATTGTTCTATATTGCAACTCAAGGCTTGAACTTTTTTGTCAGTTCTTTCAGTTTGAGAAATACTGAGTGTATTTTCCCTTTTGGTTTTCTAACTACAGGTCTTGGCAAATTTAATTACAATAATTAACTTTGTTTTCTCACGTTGATCTTTAAAATCTTTTATTCAACTCTTTTATCTTGTCATTTCTTCCATTTGCTTTAGCTACTTTCTGCTCAAGGGCAAGTTTCATGGTTTCTTCTGACATTCACTAAGGTCTTTTCTTTCTTTCTTTTCTTTTTAATGACCTTTTGCTTTCTTCATGAATGATGTTCTTGATGTTGTCCTATAATTCCTCTAGTTTTTGGTCATTGCTGTTCAATGTGTCAAATGTATTCTTTTTATGGTCTTTAAATTCAGGTGGGATATAGTCAATGCCATATTTTGGGTCTCATGGACTTATTTTAGTTGTCTTCAGCTTCAACTTGAATGTGCTTATGAGAAGTTTCTGGTCTGTTCCACAATCAGCTCCTTGTCTTGTTTTAGCTAAAGATATTGAGCTTCTCCATTGCCTCTTTCTACAGATGTAGGCAATGTGATTCCTGTGTATTCCAATCTGTTGAAGTCCATGTGTATAGCTGCCATTTATGTTGTTAAAGAAAGGTATCTGCAATGAATAAGTCATTGTTCTTGCAAAATTCTATCATGTGATCTCTGGCATCATTCCTATCACTGATGTCATGTTTTCTGTCTACTGGTGATTCTTGTTTCCAACTTTTGCATTCACATTATCAATAATAATCAACACATCTTGATTGCATGCTTGGTCGTTTTCAGACTGCAGAAGTTGGTAAAGATCTTTAATTTGCTTGTCTGTGGTTTTGGTGTAGGTGGATAAATTTAAATAATAGTAGTATTAACTAGTCTTCCTTGTAGGCATCATCCTATCACTGACAACAGTGTTGTACTTCAGGATGGATCTTGAGACATTCTTTGTGATGATACAATTCTCCTTCAATTTATCATTCCCAGTGTAGTAGATCATATAACTGTCTCATTCAAAATGGCCAAAACCAGTCCATTTCAGCTCACTAATACCTAAGATAGTGATCTTTATGTGTTTCATTTTGTTTTTGAAAACTTCCAATTTCCCTAGATTCATACTTCATACATTCTATGTTCTAATTATTAATGGATGTTTGCAGCTGTTTCTTCCCATTCTGAGTAATGCCACATCAGCAAATGGAGGTCCACTGAAACCCGTCCACCATGGGTGACCCTGTTGCTATTTGAATTACTGCTGGCATAGCCTCCAGCCTCACAGCAACATGCAAGCCACCACAGTATGACAATCTGAAAGAGTAGTAGTGGAGATCTTCCTTAGATAAAGTTAATCATTTACTGCACTACTTGCTTCCTCATTTCATGGAAGTCTCTGATCAGCACTTATGGGAAATTCTTTCCTGACCATCTAATCTAAAATTGCTGTTGACATCATTCTTCACTTATTCTACTTTATCCTTTTTTCAGCATAAAAGTACATTCTATTTTATTTTTAAAATAATTTATTTATTGTATAGTGTTTGCTTTCCTAACTAGAACAAAAGGTAAATGAGGGCAGGATTTTTCTCTCATTCACTATTGCTTCTCCAATACTTAGGCCCTCAATAGATATTTTCTAAGAGTGAATCTAAAAAAGATGGTTCAAAAATATAAAAATATATGTGTGTATATTTTTGCATATGTAAAATTAAAATCATGTTTATATCTTTACCAGATACAAAATTTTATAAGTTTTTTAGAAAGATGGAAAGTAAATCAGTGTTATGTGAAACATCATTAATATAAAATTTTTATTTACCCAAGAGAGTTAATAATTTATTCTCAGAAAACAAAAAATAAAATCACTACCATTGACTCAATTCCAAACCTTAGCAAACCCTACTGGGTTTCCAAGCCATAAAATATCATCGATGCAAACTCATCTATCTCATAGTTCTTCCATGGAGTAGTTGTTGGTTTAAACCACTGACCTTTTGGTTGACAACCAAATACCTTAACCACTACACCACCAGAGGACATTAATAGTATATTCTAGCAAATGGAATAGATGGCACTTTGGTGAGCATCACTGAAAAGTTTATATGTAGAAAAATAAGTTTCACATAAATATTCAATACTAAATATAAATGTAATTAAACATTGAGAGTGGTACTTGAAAAGAAATATACTCAGAAGAATGTCTAATTCTTACACATGACTATTATACTGGTTTTCCCACTGTTGTTGTTGTTGTTATTTGTTGTCAAGTCGGACCCAACTCATAGCAACCCCTCCTTGGGTTTCTGAGGTAGTATCACTACAGTAGTAGATTGCCCAAGTTTCCTTTAGAGAGTGGCTGGTTGGTTTGAACAGCCAGCCTTCTGGTTAGCAATCAAGTACCTCAAGCACTACACTACCAGAGCTCCTGTTTTCCCCATTAAGTGAAAGAAATCAGTAAGCTCCACCCCCCAAAAAATAATTTTCCTCTGTAGAAACTCTGTATAGTGTCTTTAGATTCAGAGAAATACATAAGAGTGAAAGATTAAAGAGAGATTATCTTTAGATGGAGATATTTCATTATTACTTGATGTGTAACAATATATCTGAATCAGTTTCTATCTTCTTCAGTTTGATGATGAATTAGTGATGCTTATATTAGTGATAGAAAAGAGGTTGTCGTAGTGTGAGGGTGAATAATATTGCAGAAGGCTAGCTATCAATTCTGTTCATCTGACAAGCAACATGAATGTCACCTCTCTCTATCTATTTACTTATTATTTTTCTATTTGTTTATTTATTTATTTTTATTTTTGTAGACATAAAATGATTTTGGTTTATAGGATTTATAAAGATGTATAGTTGGTTTATAGTTATCTGCTATTTAAAAATATAGTAAGAATATATTTCATATTGACTCCATTGTATTAACTTCTATTTACAACAAGTCAGATTATTTTAGTAGACTAAAACCAGTTTTAGGAGCTCTGGTAGCATAGTGGCTAAGACACTTGCCTGCTAACCAGAAGGCTGGCGGTTCAAACCCACCAGCCACTCCTCGGAAGGAAGGTTGGGCAATCCTACTTCCGTAGTGATACTGCCTCGGAAACCCAAGGAGGGGTCGCTATGAGTCGGGGCCGACTCGACGGCACATAACAACAATAACATAACAACAACAAAACCAGTTTTAATTATAAAGATGACTTAGTAATTAATAATAAATAATATACTGATGGGTTTTACCTTTTTCTTTATTTCTTTAATTGTGCTTTGGGTGCAAATTTACAGAACAAAATTTGTTTTACATTCAACTGTTTTTGTACATTTGATTTCACTCCTCAATTACCATTCCCAACCGTAGCACACTCTCCTCCCCTCCCCTCCCTGTGATCTCCCCTACCTGTGCTCTTCTAAACTATGCACTCCTTTCTTTCCAGATTTTCCTCCATGTGAATACCACCCCTCTGGTGCCCTGTGGCCGATTGTTCCAAGGGGTGTATCTCCGTAGAGTAAGTGGGTGCACCACCCTGTGTTAGGTGTTCTGAATGTAAGTCTTTCTACTATTGGGCTGACAGCTAATCCTTGGGAATTAGTCATATCCTAAGCCTGAAGGGTATTCCAGGGCCATAGTTTTGGGGGTCCCACCAGACTCCATCCTATCAGTAACTCTGGTCATTATTGTGTTTTTGAACTTTTTTCCTCCCACTCTATCTAGGACCTTAAGTTCTGAACCCTTCCCAAGTGGTTGGCATTGGTAACCAGGCAAGATCTAGTTCTTCTGGTCTTGGGGTCGATCACGTCCTTGGACTAATTGTTTCCAAATTCCCTTGATTTTCTTCATTGTTCGTTTCAGATGAGATCAGATCATTAGCTGCATCTTAGATGGCTGCTTGAAAGCTTTGAAGACCCCAGTCATTATTCACCAAAGTAGGTTGTGGAACAAGATTTTTATATACTATGTTGTGCCAAACAAGCTTGGTATCCCCCAATGCTTTGGTCTTGAGTCGGAAGGCCAGGCAGTTCTCCCTCCCAAGGTGTTCGCTTGTCTTGAGGGATTACTCCAACTCTGTCTTCTGTTGTTTCTGTAATGATTGTGGTTATTTTTGTATCATTAGTATCTATGCAAGATTATCTTCAGCTAAATCTATCATTGGTCTAGGATACATTCCTCCTCACCAACCCCCATCTGATCTTACCAGTTATCTATGTATTTACCTGTAGCCAGATGTTTGGTGTTAGTAGTAATGCAGTTTTGTGCATATACTAGCATTTGCCTCTGTCACCTATAACTTATGTGCAGGTTTCAGTGTCCTTCCTTTCCCCAATATTATCATGGCGGTCACAGACTCTTTCTATGCCATCCCTCCTCTTATCCAAATCAACATGTGGCCCCGAACTAGTCTAAAATTTTTTGTCCCCTTCCTCCCATTCCTGGTAAACTACAGTGAGTTCCCTTTCCTAAGCAAACCCTTCCTTGACTTTTTAAAGTAATGAGCTCATACACTATTTGTCCATCTGCAATTAATTTATTTCACTCAGCATAATGTCCTCCAGATTCATCCACATTGTGAGATGATTTGTGTATTCTTCATTATTCTTTAATGCATCATAATATTCCATTGTGTGAATGTACCATAATTTAGTTACCCATTCATCTGTCAATGGTAATTTACATTGTTTCCATGTCTTTGCTCTAGTGCATTGTGCTGATGAATATGGGAATGAATATGGCTGTTTGTGTTCTGCAAAATGGTACAACCATTGTGGAAAAAGGTATAGAGTTTCCTTAAAAAAAATGAAAATTAAATATCATTTCATCCAACAATTCCATTACTAGGAATACACACTAAAGAGGTGACAGACAGGATTTTACCTTTGATATATTATTCACTTATAGAACTGAAAAAAACATTAGAGATGACCAAATACAATCGTTTAATTGTTGAGAGTGAAAATCAGTGAAGCTTAGTTTAGAAAAAAATAAAAATAAAAATAAAAAAGCTTTAGTTCAGAAAATGAGTTACTGAATGGAAACCTCATGTTCAAAAATTGGTAAATTTTTTAGTAAATTATTTTTGTGTTTGTGAAGCATTCTGTAGTTTGTGATATAGATAGAGAGATAGATAGATAGATAGATAGACATATATAGATAAATATACAAAAAACAAAAACATTGTTATTGAGTTGATGCTGAGTCACAGCAACTTCATTGGGTTTTCAATGCTGTAAATCTTTACAAAGATAGATTACCTCATCTTCTTCCCATGGAGCAGCTGGTGGATTTGAACCACTGAACATATTGTTAGCAGAAAAATGCATTACACACTACACCACCAGAGTTCCATATATATCTTTGTTGTTGTTCTTGTTATGTGCCTTCAAGTCAGCCCGATTCATAGCGACCCCTCCTTGGGTTTCCGAGGCAGTATCACTACGGAAGTAGGATTGCCCAACCTTCCTTCCGAGGAGTGGCTGGTGGGTTTGAACATACACACCCACATATATGTATGCATGTATGATTGCAACATATACAAAATATATGACACATATATTTTTAATTTCATATAGTTGTTATCTTGTACTTATTTTTCAGTTACACGTGGCCTGCTGTATCAAAATTTTCCTCTTCTATATTCATGAAACTTCAGTATGTTCTTAGAGGACTAACAGAAGTATTGACTTTAGTGAAATCTCCTAACACAGATAATAATTGTTTTCTACTCTGGAGTACCATAACAGTTTGCACAAAACCCTTCAATAGCGTATTGAGATTGTTTGCTTTTGTGTTTTTAATACAGTTCACTAGACTATATTGTCCACTCTGGCATCAGAGGTTACTTTTTAAAACACATATTTTAGGACTAAATGTTATAGGAAAATCGTATAGCAAATCACTCATTCTGGCTGAAAGAACATGTAAATAAATGATACCTGGCTGGACCTGTTTGAAAATGTTTTCTGGGGCTCAGTAGCCTACAAAATGTACCTCTAAATCTCTGCACAACATCAAATTTTCAATGTTCAGTGTTTTGATTATTCTTGTATAGAAATCCTTTTCTCTCACCTAGAATGTACAGTCATATTCTAATACCTTGTAGTACCCTCTATTTTATGTTTCCTCTGCCCATACTGCTCTATCCAAAATATGTAGTTAGTTTTTCCTTTCTCTTCAAGAACAATCTGAAATGTGCCTTTTTTTAATTGAGTTGCCTGATTCACTCAAGTATAGCCATGGTTTTGTTTCTCATAACATTTTTGAATATTAATTAGTTTTTTCTTATATTTTTCTTAAAAGCCAAAAAGTCCTTATAATGATCTGTGAGACCTCACAATACTCTTTAGAACTTCTCTTTCTCCTCCACTCATGCCTTTGCACTCTCTCTTTTATCTTAAAGATGATGCACTGGCCGGACCCATCTTCAATGACCTTTATGCAGACATTCACATGGCTATATTCTCCACATCCTTCAAGCTTTTGCTCAAATGTCACTTTCTCAATAAGGCCTACTCTAACTACCATAATGAAAATTGGAATTGCCATACCAATCCACTTTATGCTATATACTTTAATAACATTTATCATTTTATAGAAGAATCTGGAGTTCATTAAATTTATTTTTTATTTGCTATACCTGCCTAATAGATTGTAATTTCCATGAAGGTAAAGGATTTTTGTCTATTTTTAAAATTAACATGTCACAAATATCTAGAATAAGGCCTGTTGAATAAACATTTATTGACTAAATGAAAGTTACTTTACCTTTTTTACCTTGATTTCCTCCTATATAGAATAGAAGTTGTGAGAATTTCTAAGTGAAACAGTGATTGTGATTAATAAATGAGTATGTATGTAAAGTAGTTAGCATAGTACCTCTTCATAATAATAATGTTAACTCCAATTATTAATGCTTTTATTATCCAAATTTTTAAGATTCACAAACTTAAGTTTTTACCATTATATGGATGAAAATATAAAAAGAGAAAACTCAGGAAAATATTTGCAGGTACAAAATATTAACAATATCAATAGCTTGCATTTTTTAGGGAAATACACAGAATGCACTTTATCATTTTTAAATATCGAGACTATCAGTCACAAAGAAAATTTGTCTGAATTGTTGAATGGAAAACCAATTTGCTCTGAAAACATTCACTCAAATCATAATAAAAAGTTAAAAATAAAACAAAACAAAACAAACTTCAGCTCACAATAAAAGCAGTATAAAAATTTTGGCTGCATTTTTTAGATGTTTCACTTATGAAACTTTATCAAAGTCATACAGATAATTTTTTTAAAAAATGAAAGTAAATGGTACTGATGGAATTAAAATATAATTTAGCAGTTCCTTGCCCTAACATTCTACACATCCAGCCCTTCTCACCAAATTGATGCACAGCATTTCCTTAAAGGAATAGACAATATTCATTAGGAATTCTACAATGTTTCTTCCAGTGAGATAAGAGAAATAAAATGTACCTTTTCAGAAATAAATAATCAGGAGAATTGCTGATCCTGGAATAGCCTGCATCTGAGTAAAAGGAAACTATAGCATACTAAAAATCACACCCCTGGGTGAAGATTTAACAGTATAATGATACATACTAAGAATCCCATATTTATTTCCCTTATTGCACATGTTTAACATGCAACCATATGAAATTGTATTTATAATATGATTCTAGTGTAGTCACCACCCTATGAAAGAAATTTGGAAGGCAAAGAGGGACAGACAGAATCTGAGGGAATTCCCATCTCTGTTTCTCCTTGTGAACGAACTTAAAAGCCATATCTTTTTCTCTTTACCTTGGTATGTCTTTATTGCCTTAAGTCACTCCAGACAATGGTACCAGTGCTAAGTGGGTATTGATTTTCTGATGATGAAGGGTCCTGACATCTGGATACACCCAAGTTTGTGGCTGACTCTAGCCTACCAGGGTCAATAGCTATACCAAGTGCACACTGACACCATTTCTTCCAGAGTGGACTTTTGACCCCAAGTGGCACAGACCAGCTGCAGATTCAATAGTGACACTATCAGTGAAGAGTTTTAAATTAGATCTACCCTGGGAAAAGGGGGTTTGAGGCTTCTTGTGTGAATGATACAGTTCTTATGGGTTTGACAAGATCTTGATTAGCTGAGACTCAGTAAGGCATAGCTCCAAGAAGTTAATTTGGTGATTGGTGGAGACAAGGTTATTCATAGCCCATGGAGCTAATCTGATTGACTAAACACAATTTCCTCAATTGAAGAAAAATGAGTAATCAGGTTAGTCAAACTCTGGATTATAGTCCCCGAGAGTATATTTTGAAAAAATTGGTTTTACATTGGATCTGATTCTATAAGAAAAATCCAAAATGAAGTTTTTGTGTAATCCTTCTTGGCCCTAGTATTCTCTAGGAGATGTTGAAAGGCTCATTAAATTATAATACAACATTATATCTTTATTTTGTGCATGACAAAATGGGATGAGAAAAAATACAGAGAAACTTCTATACCTTTGTGACAAAATAAGAATTTTCAGAAAGAGTGGAAGATTTTCCTCCAAAATGTTAAGAAGGAAAGTTTGAAATTTTGAAGAGGTAAAAAGATAGTAATTTCATCTTATAGTAGAATATCTGGTTATGCCGGTATAGACAAAAAATAAAAGTTAAACTTGAGGGTATATAGTCAGTTGTAGGATGTAAAAAAAAAAAAAAAAAAAAGTTGAATAGAAAGCTAAACTTATGTCACAGCGACTAGAAAGGTATGTATGTGTACTTGAACCTAATGGTGAATGAGTTAATATATTTTGAAAGGATTATAAGAGAAATATATAGCAAAGCCAAGGAATATTGGAAAATTTGTTAAAAATTTTTGTTTATTTGTAATTGACAATTTAATAGGTAAATTCATAAGAATTTTTAAAAACATTTAATATTCAATTTTAATCAGAGTTTGAAAAAACTCCCTCCATCTGAGACTATAGTAAATTTAAAATTTTATTTAAAATCATTTTTTCTGTTAAATTGAGTCCATGTTAAAAATGAATTGCTGTATGCATTTTTAGGAAATTGAGTTTCCCATATGCTTATGTTATACGATGTTTTATAAGCTTAGGTTTTAAGACAGATATGATTTTTCTGTTTCACTTTCTTCTGAAAGCTTTCTGTGTCTAAACTTCTGTTTATATATCAAGTTGAAGGCCATGGCTAATGTTGTTCATAGAGTAATCTAAAAATCTTAGTTCTTTTTTCTTCCAAGAAAAACTGCCTGTTCCTAGTTGTTAATCCAGGCTTTTAAAAGTTTCTGTTAGAAACTTTGATATAAATGAGTCCACTTAAAAAAAAAATGGGAAAAATGTTTTCTTAATAAGTTACAAATTATATGAAATATGTAATGTAATCAAGGAAAATGTCAAATTTTCCGTAAAATTTGTATGCCAATAATATTTTCTTAGTAATCTTAGTACAGTTTTGTTGTTGTTGTTAGGTGCCGTCTAGTTGGACCCAACTCAGTGACCTTTCCTTGGGTTCCCGAGGCAGTATCACTACAGAAGTCGATTGCCCATCTTCCTCTCACAGAGCAGCTGGTGGTTTGAATCACCACCCTTCTGGTTAGCAGCCAAATGCCTTACTCATTTTACCACCAGAGCTCCCTTGGTAAAGTAGAGAATCAGTGAAAAAGGGGAAGACTTTCACCCTCAATGAGATGGAATGACACTTGGCTGTGATGAAGGACTCAAGCATGACAGGGATTGTAGTGATGCCATGTGACTAGGTAGAGTTTTGTTCTGTTTTACAGAGTCAGAACTGACTCCATGGCATCTAACAACAACAATATTTTGGAATATGTCTCCAATTATTATATGTTACATCTAAAGATCTTTGTGTTATAAAAATAATACTGATCTCTCCTCTGTAAACCGTTTGTCAGCCCCTAGGCAAATGCACTGCCATCTAGTTAATTCCAACTCGTAGTAACCGCTGTAAATGAATGATTTCCATTTATAGTGATTACTACCACTGTGCCGATGATTTCCAAGGCTGTAAATCATCATTGACTCCCCTTTCTCCAGTGGACTAGGTAGTGGGTTTGAACCACCAACCTTCTGGTTAACAACCAAATGTCTTACCCACTATGCCAACAGAGCACCTTCAGTTCCTAGAAGCCCCCTGGAATCTGCAGTACTACGTCCTTCTCATATCCACAGTGATATTTCAATTGGACTAGGGAAAAGACAAGGGATATTCCCCCTCTGACAAGTCCTAGCTCTTAATGTTGAGGTCCCATATGATCAACATGATTTCTATAAGGCAGAATGCTCTTGATATTAAAGAGAAACTCCAGAAAATAGAAAGTGGAGTAGGAATGAGAATTTCACAAGTAATGGATAGCGGCTTCAAAGTTTATACAAACTGAGAATAGTCACAAGGACGGAAAGAAAAACAGAAAATGAAAATACAGGCATTACTATTAGCAGTGACCATCAGTCAATGTAAGAAGGCATGCCACTTATGCAGAACTGTCCCAGACTGAGAAAACCCAGTGTGCTTGGTGCTAGCAGGATGGACATTTAAAAAAGTGTGCCCTAATAGACAGCAGACTGATAGACAGGATCACAACAAATAAAACATAAAAAAAGAAAGAGCTTCCTCATGCAGTTTTCCAACCCTCCACCTGAGATCCAGAAGATTTGGAGTGATGGAACCAGTGCTAAAACTTGCATCTGTCATAACAAGCTCCTGATCAAAATGAAGGACAGAGGTGAAATAATAGCCTTTTTTATTAGATACAGAAACTGCTCATTCAATTTTAAATAATGTGAAAAGTTTTCTCTTAAAGAAAAAAATATTGGTAATGGGAATAACAGGAAAAGATGTTACCAAAATTTATACAATCCATGAACTGCTCTGTTAGCAACACAACCTTAACCTGTACCATTCTTTACATGCCTAAATGTCTGATCGCTCTGTTAGCAAGAGACTTGCTGTGTAAACTGCAAGCTCATATTAGCTTCCAAAAGAATGTTTGCCATTTACTATACCTCCTGAGCAGGGCTGGAAAATACAAGCCTCCCTCCTGACCCTTCAGATTGAAACAGTAAATCTCCCACCTGAAATTGTCATCAGACTGGTCCCCTGGGTTTGGGCTAATGAGAAACTGGGATAAACAAGGAGCATAGTACCTAGGAGTAATGAAGTACTGCCAGGGATGTTGCCTCCACATGTGCAGCAATACCTGCTTCATAAGGAGACTCAAATTGTATGGATGGAAATCAATTTTTAATCAGTTCCTCAAATAGGATTTATTGAGAAAGTGTCAATCTCTTTTCAACAACCTGATACTATCTGTTGGGAAGCAAACTTGGATGAGTACCAATTTGTCTAAGACTTTCAAACTATTAACAAAGTAACTGTGAAAGCAGTGGTACCTCATCCCTACACTCTTATTATCAACCTTGTCAAGTCAATGTGTATTGTTCTCAATCCTTGATTTAAAATATGACTTCTTCTGTATTCCAGTGGAGAAAAAGAGCCAAGAAATCTTTGCATTTGAGGGGACATCAAGCCCAATTGGCATAACAAACTACACAAAACATTGTTCCATCTCCTACTTTGGTGAGTAGTGACTGGGATCTTAAAAGCTTGCAAGCTGCCATCTACATGCAACGATGGGTCTCTCCTTATTCAGAACAAAGAAGAATGAAGAAAACCAAAGATTCATGGCCAGAATTAGTCCTAGGAACTGGTACACCATCAGATCTGTAGCCTATACATCTATGAGACCAGAAGAACTAGATGGTGCCTGGCTACCAATGTCAACCACTTGGAAGGGGATCTATGTATCCTGGATAGAGAGGGAGAACAATGTGGAACAAAACTCAAAATCATTTGGAGGGAAAAAAAAAAAAAAAAAGGAGGGGACCAGGTTTGCTGGTCTGATAGAGCCTGGTCGAACCACTGAGACTATGACCCCTAGCTGCCCTTCAGGTCTGGAATTGAACCCACACTTGTGGCTTCTAGCCAAACAAATGACAGGCATATGAGTTGAACATTTACCTGAGGTAGATACACTCCTTGGAGAGAACAAGCATGGGAGAAAGAAGGGCTACTTATGCACAGGGAGACAGCTCAGGGGACAGGAGTGCATGGAGAAATGAACACAGGGAAGAGGTAACTATCAGGAGGAAGTGGGAGGGGAGCTGTTGCATTGGGGTAAATTGTGGTCAGTGTCATGAGACAAAGTGTTTGTGAATTGCTGTATGGAAAGTGAATTTTCTCTGTAAATTTTCACCCAAATCACAATAAAAAAAAAAAAATCTTTGCATTTGAATAAAAGAACCCCTAGAGGGTATTACAATTCCAGAATGGAATCCTTTTGCTTTATATTAATGACTTATTAATAGACAGTAAAACCAAAGAAGATTCTGTAACCAACACCACCACAATGCTAAACCTGTGACATCCGCTGGATACTGAATGCCCAGGACCAAGGTCCATTTATGTCAACCTAATGTAAAACATCAAATTTTAATTTCCCAGGGACAACAAGAACAGATGACAGAAAGGCAAGAGGTCATCTGAGGTCTAGTGATCCTTCATTTTCACACTACCTACAAGAATTCATAGCAATGGTCAAGTTTGCCGAATTTGATATCTAATTTTGGATTGATTGCAAAACTACTGGATAAAGCCACTGAAAGAATTAAAAGACCCAAAACATTCAGAAAAGGAGTTAGAAGCAGACCAGGTATAAGAAATCATTTGGAAAGTGGAAATACACTCCTTATAGTAAAATAATGATCCCAATATATATGCCACAGCATTGGTTAAAAAGTGTTCATGAACCTTCCCACTATACTCAGGAAGCCATGTACAAGTGGGTGAAAGAGCACATCTTGGAATATGGACTATACTGAGTTGTTCAACAGGTAAACCAAGTTTGCTTAACTTCTGAAAAGAACAATCCAAAAATCCAAAAGCCCTCTTTATTGGGGTTCAAGTCCAAGGGACATATCTCAGTGAACTATGACAAGTAGACTATGTTGAGATGCCAACAGATGAGTGGAGCTGTTTTCTTGCGAAAGTGTTAACTTAAGAAATTATCCCAGAGAGGCAGAAACAAGATGGTGTCCTGCTAACACACTCTACCCAAACTCTCTGCAACAGAGACCCATAAATACTGAGTGAAAAATATACAAATAATGATCCAGGAAAGAAGGAAAAATGGAAATGAGGAACACAAAGAAGTACAAAGAGTATTGTTACATTGAGTGGATGACAAAAAATTCTGTGAAATAATATATGTAGACATTGTTAAATGGGAAGTGATTTGCTTTGTAAGCTTTCACCCAAACCACAATTAAAAAAAAAAAAAAAGTCTATACTGGAGAATTGTACCAATCGTTCCAAGAAGAATTGATACAATTACATTCTATCTGTCCAAAAGCATAGAAGAAAGAACACTACTGAAGAATTTCAATGAAACCAATATAATCTTGATACCTAACCCATGCAAAGACACAACAAAAAGAAATAGAGAAAATTACAGACTGATATCCCTTATGAACAGAGAAGCAAAAATTTTCAACAAAATAGAAGCCAGTAGACATCAGCAACATATCAAAAAATCAGCACTATGATAAAGTGGGATTCACACCAGAATTATAAGGGTGGGTCAACATTAGAAAATCAGTTAATCTAATCCATCTACTAAATAAAAAAAAAAAAAAAAAGGAATAAAACCATAGGATGATATCAACTGATGTAGAAAAAGTATTGAATAAAATTCAATATCCTTTACTGATAAAACTTGGAAGGGGATCTATGTAAGAAATCCTGGATAGAGAGGGAAAATAATGTGGCAATGTGCCTAAGGCATTTGACTGCTACCAGAAGATTGGTGGTTCAAACCCACCAGCCACTTCACAAAAGAAAGTCTGGGCCATCTACTTCTGTGAAGATTTACTGCCTCAGAAACCCAAAGGGGGTTGCTATGAGTTGGAATCGAACCGATAGCAGTGAGGTTTTTTTTTTTTTTTTGGTTTTGCTGATAAAAATTCTCAGAAAAATAGTAATAGAGGGTATACATCTCAACATAATTAAGGTCATATATGCCAAACCAACAAACATGTGACATTATACTCTTTGAGAAAAGGCTGAAGTCCTTCTTTTTTATTCAATGTTGTACTGAAAGCCTTTTTCAGAGCAATAAGATAAGAAAGATAAATCCAAATGAGAAAGGAAGAAGTAAAACTATTTCTATTTACAGATGGAATTATTTTATTCATAGAAAGACCCTAAATATCCTACAAGGGAACTGTTGGTTAGAGGAGGAGACAAAATGACATCCTTGCTGATACACTCCACCCAATCCTTCTACAGCATAGACTTAGAAAAACTGAATGACATATACAGCAATAATGATCCTGGAAGTTTGAGCGTAAAATGAAAGGATTAAAAACTGATTCAATACTTCACGTAAAGGGACATGGAGCAAGGTCAGTGACTGAGGAGAGACAAGAACCTGGAACTGGCCAAAATATCATCATTTTAAGTAATGAGGCATCAGAAGCAGACAAGGAGCCATTTTATGTTAAGAGGTATTGGAAATAGACAAGGAAAAAACAACTTC
The DNA here is from genome assembly GCF_000298275.1 of Orycteropus afer afer. NCBI lineage: Eukaryota > Metazoa > Chordata > Mammalia > Tubulidentata > Orycteropodidae > Orycteropus > Orycteropus afer. The sequence goes on from NW_006921663.1 coordinate 7,327,752, forward strand.
ATGGCCCATACAGCAATAAAGACATAGTGCAGGCAGATCAGGAGGAATTCAAGGTGAGCAGGAAACATGTTGGATCTGGGAGAGGAACATGCAGAAAAATGGATCAGATTCACAGTGCCACAGGCAGCTGTGGAGCAAGGATGATGCAGAAGGGATCCAGAAAAAGAGAATGAAATAACTTGCTGCTAGTAGACACTAGTAGTTTGGGCTGAGGACCTGTGCAAGGGGAATAAACACTTTTGGGGAAATTGAGGAAGATAGACTCAGGGCGACCTCACACTGATTGAGTCTGGACAAGAGCAGGATAAATGGCTGAGTGTACCCAGAGAGAGCCAGACACATGCCACTGAACCCCTACTGCAGAGGTACACTCTCCATGTTGGCAAACAAATACCTTTCCAGCACATAGAGGTGCCTAAGCCTTTTGACTGCTAATCAGAAGTCTGGCTGTTCAAACCCACCAGCCACTCCTTGGAAGGAAGATTGGGCAATCTACTACCATAGTGATACTGCTTCAGAAAGCCAAGCAGGGGTAGTGACAGATCTGATTTGAAGGCAGTGAGTTTGGTTTTTGGTTTTAGGGACAAATACTCTTTCAGCCTTAAATAACTCCTTGGATAGAGAAGCTTCACCCTCACCTGCCTAGACCCCTGGCCACCTCCATGATACCCCAAATCCCCCAAAATCCTTGCCTGTAGCAGACAAAGCCAAGGATTGAAGTTCACCTACCCAGTGCCTAAGGCATTGACAGGTCTTTTTCTGCAGACTCCTCTCTCAGAGTCACTCACTTATACCAGCCACCTCCCATCTCTGCAGGCACATGCTCCAGAGGATCAGTGGATTGTGCTACAACTGCCTGCTGTCAGGAATGCTGGCTGATGACAACTATAAAAGGCAACATTCCTTTGTCTTTTTCCCTATGTCTCCTTATTTTTTCGCTTTTTAACTTTTCATTTTTCCAGTTTTTCTTCCTTTTCTTCTGTTCATTTTTCTGTCTTCCTGTTTTCTTTTTACCAAACTTTTGTTATTTCATCACCTTTTATTTGCTTCCATTTTTTATATATATATACTCTCTTCTTATTCTTGATATTTTCTTCTTTCTTCTGTCCTATCACTGGGAGGAGAATATTAACCCTCCACTACCCAGCTGTGTTTAATGCCCCAAGGACCTCCCCAAAGAGAGAGAATCACCAAGAGCTCTTGTACCACTGAATCAACGACAAACAATGGACAATAGCTGCCCATCTCACCCACAGCTCCTGCACATGACAAACAGAGACTCACACCCATATTTCCACCAGTTACTCCACCAACCTGGAGACAAATGAGGAGTGCCCCGGGGATGCAAAACTAAAACCAAAGAAGAACACCTGCCCCACACCTTTGGATATATTAAAACCAAAAACAAAAAACAATAAAACAAACCAACACGTAATCAAAAAATAAAGGCAACAACTTTAAAATATCTAAGAAAAAACAGATGCCTTTAATTCAACCAATGGAACAGGACAAGGTACTGGAAGCAAATGACCAAAATAAAGAATTAGGAAATTTTTTCAAGGAGGAACAGGTAATATAACTAACTGATAAAGATTTCAAAACATGTATATAAATGTATATATACATATAACCTGCTAAGAGCTGAAGGAAACCATAAACAGAAGCCAAGAAAATACAGAAAATATTTTTTTTCTTTATTGAAGAATTAAGAAAACGCATACAATAGCAAAATGATGAAATAAATAGACACTTAGTAATCATGCAAAAACAGCAATTAGAAATCCAGAATATGAACACTAATATTACTGAGATAAATAATATATTGGAAGGACAAAGGAGTAGAATCAAACTGGCCAAAGAAGACAATTCCTAACTAGAAGATAAATCTCTTGGCATTAGCTGGTATGAGAAAAATCAGAAAAAAGAAATCTATGAGTTATATGGGATGATATTAAAAGAAATAACATAGAGTTGACTGGAACTCCAGAAAAAGAGGAAGAATAAATAAAGCAAAGAAAATTGTTGAACACTCATTAAAAACGTGCAGAAAACATCCACAATATCATGAAAGATGAAAAGATATCCACTAAAGATCAGTGAATCCCATACAGTTTAGATGTCAAGAGAGTGTCACCAAGACATAACATAAGCATACTTTACAAAACAAAGACAAAGAAAGAAACTTGAGAGCAGTTCAGGAAAAACAAGTTACCTATTAAAAAAAAAAAAAAAAAAAAAAAACCTCACTGCCACTGAGTAGGATCTGACTCATGGTGACCTCTCCTTGGGTTTGCAAGGAGGTATCACTATGCAAGTAGATTGCCCAATCTTCCTTCTGAGGAGAGACTGGTGGATTTGAACCACTAGACTTCTGGTTAGCAGTCCAATGCCTTAGAAACTATGCCACCAGATCTCCCAAATTACCTATTCAAGGCAAGAAATAAGACTAAGCTCTGGTTTCTTAAAAAAATCCATGTAGACAAGAAGGCAATGTGATGACATATACAAAACATTGAAAGAAAAGTAAAGATAGCCAATCAAGAATTATATATACAGCAAAACTGATTCTCAAGTTGTTATTGTTGTGGTTGTTAGCCCTCCAGTCGGACCTGACTCATAGAAACCCCTCCTTGGGTTTTCCAGGCAGTATCAATATGGAAGTATATTGCCCAACCTTAATTCTGAGGAGTGGCTGATGAGTTTGAATGGCCAGCCTTGTGATTATCAGTCAGTTGCCTTAGGCACTAAGCTACTGGTATGATAGTGAAATTAAGACACTCCTTGTTGTTGTTGTTATGTGCTGTGGAGTCAAACCCGACTCATAGCGACCCCTCCTTGGGTTTCCGAGGCAGTATCACTACAGAAGTAGGATTGCCCAACCTTCATTCCGAGGAGTGGCTGGTGGGTTTGAACTGCCAGCCGTCTGGTTAGCAGGCAAGTGTCTTAGCCACTATGCTACCAGAGCTCCCAAGACACTCCTAGACAAACAGAAATTAAAGGAATTTGTGAAAACAGGACCAATCCTACAAGACATGATACAGGGAGTCCTTCTGAAAAAAAAAAAAGGAAGACAATGAATTAAGAATAAGACATTGACAACACCATCCAGAAATTAACCCAGAAAAAAAAATTCTCAAAACTAGAGTAATTACAAAACAGAAAAAAGAGAACAAGAGGAGTCAATCTGTAAACAATAATAAATACAAAACAAATAAAGGGGATAAAGGGGAGAATTACAAAATTTCCAAATGGAGAAGAAGTCGATATCAATATATTAAAGACTCTTCCAAACTTAAAGAAATAAGAATTTACTACAAGATATCCACAAAGAAAATTAATAAGTCTTCTAATTAAAATAAGAAAAACACTTGGACTTAGTAAACACCAAATCAACAACAACAAAGAAAAGGGAAAGAAAACTCAATAACAAAATGAACTCAGCAAAGAAAAATACTCAAAATAATAAAATCATCAACACCGAAACAAAAACATAAAAGAATTATAGCAGAAATGTCATGTCTATCATTAGGTTTACACCGAATGTGAATGGATTAAATTCACCAGTCAAAAGAGAGTGATAGAATGGATAAGAAAGGAAGACACATCAATATGCTGCCTACAAGACTCATCTTAGACACTCATCTTAGACACCAAAGAAAATCTGTTCTGCTTAGAACAGTGTTCCTGACCTACAGCTTAAAGGCTAATGGAGGAGAAAGGTAGTCACACACCAATGAAACCCACCATGCTCAGATGCCCCAGGCCTATAGGGGTGAGGGTGCAGCATAAGGCAATATCCCAAAGATACCCAGAGCTCCCCACACAGTCACATAGCCAGCCTGGGAGGACTGGCAGGGAATGGTGAAGGGCTATAGCCAGGATTTGCCAATCAGGGCCTCAGTGTTCAGTATCCATGGAGTCCAAATATTTAGCCTCAATGATTCTGGCCAGCAGGTTGTGGCAGATGGAGATCATGATAATCATGATGAGGCGAAAGATCACCTTCTTATAGGGCATGGCACTCATGCCAAAGACACAGAGCAGCAGTAGCTGCAGGATCTGCAGGCCTGTAAAGTAGTGGATATTCTTCTCTGGAGGTCTCTGGATGTAGTGCATGGGCAGGTATGCAGTCTGGTCCTTCAGCAGCAGGGCCACTTACTCAAAGAACTGATTGCAGTCAATGGAGGTGCGGGCGATGGAAAGGAAGAGGCCATAGAGCACAAGCTTGGGGACTCACTGCAGCAGGAAGGGCAGCAGGAGCAGTGAAAGGTCCTCTACGATGCTGGCATCAAGTGACATCAATTGCATCTCCTTCATGCTCACAATCATCTCATAAATGTGCTCATATGCCATACGCTCCTTCACAAACACTAAGGCCTGCATGTGTAGCAGGGAGTGATGGTAGGTGGTGTGGATCCAGGGCATCCTTAACTGAGACAACCTGGTATTGATAAGGATGATGGTCTGGAGGTCTCAGTGGTGAAGGCAGTGCCCTTCTCTGATGCATTAGCCGAAGCAGCCACTAAGTTCTACTGGATGAAAAAGAACATGGAAAGCAGGAAGCCAAGGTCCATGGCACTGGGGTGATTCTCACTGGGGTGTAGATGAACTTGCTCATCTCCATTTCCCAGAAGCTGTAGGGGCTGATGAGAGAGAAGGTGAACACTGCAATGGGCACAACAAGTCTGACAAAATCTCTTTCATGAAGGGGGTGTAGGTAGTGGTGTCTCTTGAAATGATAGAGGGTGTAGACCAATCAGAGTGTGCTCAGCATGATAAGGAGGTTGAGCATGGCTCTGTTCCTTCTGCATGCACATTGCTGTCCTATGTAGTCAGCTCTGGCAGTCTGGTCAGGAGGCTGGTTTTGAGGTCAGTATGGAGGCTGGTGTTGAGGACCAGCAGGCTAAGCAGGGAAGCAGTCTTCCCCATGTTGTAGTTAGCAGAGTGGTGTCCATATTAGCACTTCCTGAAGATTTTGACCATGTCCATGAGAGCATCTAGCATGAATGTGATAGAGCAGAACAAGGCAATAATCTCTTCTGTCGACCTCTTGAAGAGCATCTCTACTAGACTGAGGTTGAAAAATGCCTAAAGCTCAAGGAAGAAACTGTTCCATAGGGCCATCCATGCATAGAAAGCTTTGAAATCCAGCTGATAGTCATCACAGATACCTTGGATCACATGGATGTAGAGAGCCAGTAGAGCAGTGATCAGCAGCACCACCAGCAACTGTCCAGAGAAGAGTGCATATAAGAGGCTTCCAATCCTCTATCTTGCAATGGCCTTCTGCACCTCAGTGGATCCTTTTATGTTCTCATTGTTGAGGGAACCAAACACAATGGTGGTCAGGTGTCAGACCAAGTAGAGGAATATGATGGTGGTGACGTATTTGCCCACAGCCTGATGGTCCCTGATTATGTCATCTGTAAATTCAGTGCATACACAGGGAACCTCTGTGCAATATTTTCCTGGATGCCTTTCCCTATTAATAGGAAGTCCTTGTGCTTCAAGGGCTTGTGGCTGATGGAATATTTTCTGTAGTACTTGCAGAAGACTTCCACCAATGCTGGCTCACCATGGTGAGGAGATACCTCTGGACCACCAAGATCTCCTTGAACACCTCCACCTGCAAGTCTCCAGGAACTTCTGGTGGAAAGTGATGTCCAAGAACATGGTGGCAAATGTACTACCCACTTCCGTTGCCCTCTTGATGTTTCTCATCTTAGGAGGAGCCAGCACCAGTATGACACACCACACCTCACAATAATCCTTCCCCCCAGTTCTGTGGGTGAACCAGGTGGCTGATGCACATGTGCTGCCTCAGCAGGGTCTTGATGGTTACAGATGATGCAGAGCCATGACTGCTGTTACTGCACCCTTGTGACTGTGGCTGTGACCTCCTAGATAGTATCCAACAGCAGATCTATGTAACCCTCTGGGGGAGACCAGGGTCAATGAAGAATAGGGCCATGAACAGGTCCAAGTTGCAGCCAGAATTGGTGTGGTTGGGTCCTAGGAGAAGCAGCTTAACCTGGCCCACAGCACATCACACAGGGAGGTAGCTGTATTGTTCAAGAAGAGGAAGGAAAATTGCTACATAGGGGATTTCTGGTAAGATGGTGGAATAGATAGACAAGCTACCCAGACCCTCCTCACAAAGAAAAGAGAAATCAACTGACAGAGATACAGAAGATAATCCCGGAACCCTGAGCTCTGAAAGGAAGTACGCAGAACTGGATTCTGCACCAACTAGTGGAGAAACCTCAATGAAAGCAGTGAGTATGAAGAAGTCAGAGCAGCGGACTGTCAGCTGCTCAGATGGGAGCAACAGCCTGAATATTTTCAAGTGGTGTTGGGGCCTGAGACTTGATGTAAAGATCAGCCCTGTTTGACAAGAGCTTCAGGGATGACTGTGCTGGTGACCTGTAAGAAGGGAAACAGCAAGGAGTGAGACAACCTGAGCTGTGGACTTTTCACTGTCCAGAGGGCACAGTCATTTTGATTGTTTACAAACAGGGGCCATTTTGGATATTTAAAGTGACTGAGGGTACAGCCATTTTGAATGTTCACAAGTGGCAGCCATATTGGATTTTAAAGTGACAGCATTCTCATTCAGATTCCAGGGACCTAAGAATAGGCTTTGTTTGCCAAGAATGACAGAGACATATGGGAGTCTGACAATGGGAAAAGAGAAAGGTAGTGAGTGTGTAAGCACTGCCAACTAACAGAGGAGCACAGTGCCCTACTTACTTAGATAACATCCAAATAAAACAAAGAAAATGAAAATTGTGGGAAAGTCACTCCCACATACAATCACTAATTAAATATAAATACAAAAGGTCACAATGCCTCAGAGACAACAAAGCATCACAGTCTACACAAAGAAGTAAGATATACAAGGAGAAACAAGGCACCAGGATACAGACCCAGAACACGTTCGTGAGGAAGAAGCAACATTGGAACTCCCTGACTAGGAATTCAAAAGAATTATATTTAGGTACCTTCAATGGATTGAGAGAAAGATCTAAGAAAACATTGACAAAAAGAAGGAAAATGAAGAGAAAATCCTAGAGCAATTTCAAAAGACAATACAAGAATAAAATGACAAAATAAATGAAAAATTAGAAATGATACAAAAACTACAGCTAAAAATCCAGAAGATTAATACTAAAATTTCAGAAACAGATAAAACATTGAATGAGCAAAGAGTAGAGTTTATCCAATGGAAGACAGAATTGGTGAGATTGAGGACAAATACCTCAATATTTTTTGGAAAGGGATCAATCAGAAAAAAGATCAAAATAAAATGAAGAGAGCCTAAGGTTCATGTGAGATACCCTCCAAAGGAATAACCTATGTGTAATTGGAATTCAGGAACAGGTAAAACCACAGAGAAAATTGTCAAAGATTTGTTGGAAAAGTATTTCCCTCGTGTGATGAAAGATAAGAATACATCCATTCAAGAAGTCCAATGAATCCTAAGCAGGATAGACCCCAAAAGAAACTCACCAAGACATATTGTCATCAAACTCACCAAAACCAAAGACAAAGAAAGAATCCTGAAAGCAGCATGGGAAAAACAAAAGTTACCTACAAAGGGTGACCAATAAGACTAAGCTCAGTTTTCTCAGCAGAAACCATGCAGGCTAGAAGACAGTGGGGTGGTATACATAAAACGCCGAAAGAGAAAAATTTCCAACAAATAATTATATGTTGTTTGTTGTTGTTGTAATGTGCCATCACGTCAGACTCAACTCATAGCAGCCCCTCCTTGGGTTTCCAAGGCAGCATTGCTGCAGAAGTAGAATGTCCCATCTTCCTTCCAAGGAGTGGCTGGTGGGTTTGAACCACCAGCCTTCTGGTTAGATATATCCAGCAAAATTGTCCCTCAAATATGGTGAAATTAGGACATTTCTAGGTCAGCAGAAATCAAGGGAATTTGTTAAAACCAGAACAACCTTACAAGAGATGCTAAAGGGACAGAGAACCAACAACATCAAACAACTGACCATTAATACACATGATGATGTAACTCAGAAAGCAACCTGGTTATGGAATTATCTCCAAAGTAATTAAACCTACAAGATTGTAAACAGGGAACCAGAGATATCAATTGATGAACGAGGACAATTACAAAACAAAAAGAGGGAAAAAATTGTGTAATTACAGAACTTATAAATTGTAGGGAAGTCAAGACAACTGCAAGATAGAATGAGCTGTTCTAAACTTGGAAAGAAAGTTCTAAATCATCTCAAAGAAACATGATAAACCTTCACATCAAAGTAAAAAAGAGGACCAGCACAAAAATATTTAGCAACTACTAAAACAATAGCAATGAAGGAAGTGATAATATGATTCATAAACAAAAGGAGCTCAGCACAGAAAAACATATACATTATGCTGAGTGAAATAAGTTAATCACAGAAGGACAAATATAATGTTACTTCATTATTGTAAAAAGTCAAGGAAAGTTTTATACATGGAAGGAAACTTTCTTTGTTGGTTACAAGGGGTGAGGGGAGGGGATGGAACACTGTAAAAAATGCATTGACCCATGTCACTTTTAGTTTTGTGTATTTCACTATACATAAATTATATTTCAATAAAATGTATTTAAAAAAAAAAGAAAGAAAAAAATGCTATATAGAGACAAGTATTAAAAAAAAAAAGAAATTAAATGGGTGATGTTACAACAGAACCAACTGAAATTAAAAGAATAATAACAGAATACTATGGAGAACTGTACTCCAACAAATTTGAAAGCCTAGAAGAAACTGTCAAATTTCTAGAAACATGACATACCTAAACTAACACAAACTAAAGTAGAAAGATTGAACAGACCCATAACTTAAGGAGAAATTGAACAGGTCATAAAAATTACAAATGAAAGAATTCCTGGCCCAGATGGCTTCATTGGAGAATTCTACCAAAAATTCAGAGAAGACTGAACATTGAGTCAAGAATGATAAATAAATGGCATCCAAA
>NW_006921663.1:7336858-7363417 GCF_000298275.1 Orycteropus afer afer
GGCAGTTCAAACCCACCAGCCACTCCTTGGAAGGAAGGTTGGGCAATCCTACTTCCATAGTGATACTGCCTCGGAAACCCAAGTAGGGGTTGCTATGAGTTGGGGCCGACTCGACGGCACATAACAACAACAAAACATAGACTTAAGAAAACTAGTGGTACTAGTTGAAAGGTTCAGCAAAGTGGCAGGATACAAGAACAACATACAAATATTAGTTGGAGTCCTCTCTTTCAACAAAGTGATCTCTCAAAAGGAAACAAAGAAACCAATACCATTTTCAATAGCTATCAAAATGATAAAATATTTAGGATTAAATCTTACCAGGAATACAAAAGACCTATACAAAGAAAAGCATGAAAGACTATTGTAAGAAATTATAAAAGACCTACATAAATGGAAACAGAAACCATGCTCTTGGATTGAAAGACTGAACATTACAAAAAATATCAATACAACTCAAAGAAATCTATACATCCAATGCAATCCCAATCCAGATTGCATTAACGTACTTTAAGAACATGTCCCTGATCTCAAAACCTATAACCTCATGGTTGTAAGAACAGCTGGTGATGTCTCTTCACTCAGGCAGCTGCTGGCTGCTGAGGCTGGCAAACCGAAGGTCAACAAAGAAAATGACACAGTCCCAAGATTACCAAACAATGATGCAAGCTATTAGTTCAAGTCCAGAGGCAGTCCCAAGATCAGAAAGAAATATGGCAGGCTGCTGTATGAAGACTCGACCACATGCAGTGTCCAAGTGTGTCAAACATTTGGAGACCTCACTCAAAGCTTCTTCTTATGTACTGGAAGCAGACTACATCTGCAAGGCAGTGACTCAGCTTCTCCAGTAGTTTCCACCATGTAATTGATTACCAGTTTCATCATGGGAAATAATGACATTCAGTACTAACTACTCAAAACCAGGCCCAGCCAAGCTGACACACAACTTAACTATCACACTGGCCACTGGGGAGTCACTACTATATATTGCACATTGGTTTAGAGTACATACAGCCTTCTGGAGAACATTGCCCCCACCGCACATGGTATTTCCACCTGACTGGTGCCATATTTATGGCTTTAGAAGGTCATTCCACTGTTCTATCAAAACAGATGCTTCAGGATAATGGAGAACAAGCTAAGACCAGTGAATTTCATGAGTATGGGGGCCACTACCACACATATGTTGTGAAGTGAGTCCCTTGATCTGAGGTGATTCTGCATGGTACACCATGATGGTGGATAAAACGTTCTGTAAATCCCTGGATGGTAGCTTTAGCAGAAGCACTTGTGCAAGGAAGGCAAAGCTATATCCCAAGTGGCTATTTCACTAAGAACAAAACATTACCCCTTCCATGACAGAAATCGTCCAATGTAATTAACCTGCCTTCAGGTTCCTGGCTGATTAAATGAAGGGATGGTTTCATATCACAGACTCAGTGCTGGTCTCTGCTGTTGGCAGATTAGTCATTCAGTAGTGGCCGTAGCCAAGTCAGCTTTGGTGAATGGAAATCATATTGCTGAGCCCATGCAGAACCTCCAACATTGCCACCCTGGCCATTTTGTTCATGAGCTTATTGGGGAAAGTAGCTGGGGAAAGAGGATGACTGGTTTCCACAGGACATGTTATCTCCACTTGATTGTTAAAATCAAGTGTTGAGGTCATCTTTTTGTGAATATTCACATGAGACACAAATATCTTCACTTCTCTGGCCCTTTCAGAGGGGTCTAACTACATACCTACTACCCATACCTCTTTGTCACCAATTTTCCAGTCATGTTCCTTCCAGGTCCCTGACCATCCAGCCAAACAACTGGCCACAGCTCATGAATCAGTATAAAATCATGTATCTGGCCAATTCTCCTTTCTCCATACAAAGTGAACAATCAGATTCATTGTGTGACATTCTACCCATTGGGTGGATTTACTGTCACCATTATCCTTCAGGAAGGTCCAAAGAATGGGCTGAAGTATGACTGTCCACTGTCAAGTGTGCATATCACATATGATCATCTGTAAACTGGGAATGAGATTCTCTTCCTCATTCGACTGATCTTAAGGAACTCCCCATGAGGCCCTAGGTGTAGACTGAGAGATGGAAGGTAGCGTTAAAGAGGGTAGACCATCGGCATTTTGGTCTCTTCCTCATGCAAATTACTTGTGCCTTCAGTCATGCTCAAGCCAGATCTCTCATATATCACTTCCAATTAATGATGGAATGCTGCTGTGCATGTCCAACTTTACAACAATGTGGGTCAGACAACATCCAGTTCATGATGGGAAGGTCAGGCTGCATGGTGACTTTGCTGGCCCATAGTTAGGCACTGAGTCTGTAATAAGGCGCAGTAATGGAAGTGGCTGAGGGAAACCAGGAAGAAAGTGAGCCCTCCTGAATTTAGAGACCATCTAAAGAATAGATTTGATGCATTGAACACCAATGACTGAAAACCAGAGGAATTGTGGGATAACATCAATAACATCATCCATGAAGAGAGCAAAAGGTCACTATGAAGACAGGAAAGGAAGAAAAGACCCAAATGGATGTCAGAAGAGACTGAATCTTGTCCTTGAATGGAGAGTAGATAAAGCAAATGGAATAAATGACAAGATAAAAAAGCTAAAAAGAAGATTTCAAAGAGAAGCTTGAGAAGACAGAGTCAATTATTATAATAAAATGTGCAAAGACCTGGAGTTAGACAACAAAAAGGGAAGAACACGCTCAATATTTCTCAAGCTGAAAGAACTGAAGCAAAAAATTAATCCTCGAGTTGCAGTATTGAAAGATTCTATGGGCAACATACTGAATGATTCAGGAAACATCAAAAGAAGATGGAAGGAATACACAGAGTCACTGTACCAAAGAGAATTGGTCAATGTTTATTCATTTCATTTCAGGAGGTGGCATATGATTGAGAACCAATGGTACTGAAGGAAGAAGTCGAAGCTGCACTGAAGGAATTGGTGACAAACAAAGCTGCAGGAATTGATAGAATACCCATTGAGATGTTTCAGGAAACAGATGCTGCACTGTACCACTCACTTGGCTAAGCCAAGAGATTTGGAAGACAGGTATCTGGCCAACTGACTGGAAGAGATTCATATTTGTACCTATTCCAAAGAAAGGTGATCCCACAGAATGTGGAAATTATCAAAACAATATCGTTAATAATACATGCGAGTAAAATCTTACTGAAGATAATTCAAAAAAGATTGTAGCAGTATATTGACAGAGAACTTCCAGAGGTGCAGGCTGGATTTAGAAAAGGACATGAGATGAAGGATATCATTGCTGATGTCAGATGGATCTTGGCTCAAAGAAAGATCTTTACTTTTTTTATTGATGATGCAAAAGCATTTGATTGTGTGGATCATAACAAATTGTGGATAACATGGAGAAGAATGGAAATTCCACAACACTTAATTGTACTCAGGAGGAACCTACACATAGACTAGGAGGCTGCTGTTCAAACAGAAAAAGGGAACACTACATGGTTCAAAATCAAGAAGGGAGTGCATCAACATTATATCCTTTCACCATACTCCATCAGTCAGCATGCTGAGCAATTAATCTGTGAAGCTGGACTATATGAAGAAGAACATGGCATCAGGATTGGAAGAAGAATCATTAACAACCTACGGTATGCTGTGACAACTTTGCTTGCTGAGAGTGAGGATGACTTGAAGTACTTACTGATGAAGATTGAAGAATACAGTCTGAAGTATGGATTACATCACAATATAAAGAAAACAAAAATCCTCATAACTGGATCTATAAGCAGCATTATGATAAATGGAGAAAAGTTTAAAATTGTCAAAGACTTCACATTGCCTGATTCTACAATCAATGCCAGAGGAAGTCAGGCAATCACTGACTGAAGTTGGATGACATCTCACAGAAGTCAGATGACATATAACACTGGGCAAGTTGGCTTCAAAGGACTTCTTTCAAGTGCTGAAGAGCAAAGATGTCTCCTTGAGGATTAAGGTGTGCTTGACACAAGCCACAGCATTTTCAATCACCTCATATGCATGTGAGAGCTGGATAAGGAATAAGGACGACTGAAGAATTGATGCTTTGAGCTGTGTTGGCAAGAATGCTGAAAGTATTTTTGTTGTTGTTGTTATGTGCCGTCGAGTCGGCCCCGACTCATAGCGACCCCTCCTTGGGTTTCCGAGGCAGTATCACTAAGGAAGTAGGATTGCCCAACCTTCCTTTCAAGGAGTGTCGGGTGGGTTTGAACCACCAGCCTTCTGGTTATCTGAAAGTATGGTGGACTGCTAAAAGAACTAACAGCTCTGTCCTGGAGGAAGTGCAGCCAGAATGCTCCTTCAAGGCTAGAATGGCCAGACTTCATCTGACATATTTTGGTCTTGTTGTCAGAAGAGAGCATTCTCTGGAGAAGGATGTCATGCTAGGTAAGGTGGAGGGTTGACGAAAGAGGGGAAGTCCCTCAACAGGTGGATTGACACAATGGCAGCAGCAATGGGCTCAAGTGTAGCAAGAATCATGGAGCTGGCTCAGGACTGGGTGGCGTTTCATTCTGCCGTGCATAGGGTCACCATGAGTCAGTGATGACTCGATGGCACCTAACAATGACAACATGAGACTGACACAGGACCAGACAATGTTTTGTTCTGTTGTACATAATGTCGCTATGTACATAATGACTCGATGACACCAAAAATGACAACAAACCAGCTGTTGTTTCTCAAAAGGAGAGTGGTTTTCCTCAGAGAATAGCAGATTTTGCTCCAAAATCCCCCAAGATCTGCACTGTGATTCACCAATAGAGGCCTGTCAAAGACTCCATACAGCATATTAATCTGCCACTGATATTTCAAGCATCCTTGGATCTGCCAGCTCATGTGGCCCAAGTGGCAGTGAGGCTTACACAGTAGGCTGAACCTGTTGGAAAGTTTTCTCTTGTTCTGGGCCTCACTCAAAATTAGCATATTTTTGAGTTACTTGATAAATATGCTGGAGTAGCATACCCAAATGAGGGATATGTTGCCTCTAAAATCCAAAGAAGCCCTCTGGACATTGTACTTCCTTTTGAATTGTATGTGTGTGGGGCCAGATAGAGTTACATCTTTCACTTTAGTAGGAATATCTGGGCATATTCCACACCTCTGGACTCCTAGAAATTTCACTGTGGCAGAAAACACAACTTTTCTCAGGTTAATTTCCCATCCTTTAGCTTGAAAATGTCTTACCAATTAATCTAAAATTATTGACACTTCTTCCTTACTTGGTCCAATCAGCATAATATCATCAATGTTATGGACTTATTTGACATCTTGTGGAAGAAAAAGGCCATCAAGGTCTACGTGAACTAAATTCTGAGATAGTGGGGAAAAGTTGATATATCTCTGAGGTAGGGCTATGTAGGTGTGTTTCTGGCTTTGCCAGCTGATTGCAAAATGCTTCTGGTGATTCTTAAAACTGGAATTGAGAAGAATACATTGACCAGTTCAATAGCTGCATTCCAAGTACCAGGAGACCTATTAATTTTTTCAAGAAATTAAAACCCTTCAGAAACAGTATCTGTAAATAAAGTAACCACCTGGTTAAGTTTACAATAATCTATTATCTTTCTCCAAGATCTATCCGTTTTTTGCCAAGAACAAAAAGGTGAGTAAAATTGGAATGTTTTAGAAATCACAACCCCTTTATCCTTCAAATCCTTGCATAGCCTCCAGTCTCACAACAACACTCAACTCACCACAGTAAGATTGTGTCCTTTATGGGTTCACTAATCTCTGAAATCCCATCAAGAATGTGATATTGCTTTTGGTTTACTATTTTCCTAGAGAGAGACAGTTCTAATGGTCTCCACTTGTCTTTTCCTACCATGAAAGCTCTTACACCACATGTCAGGGATTTAATGTGGGGATTCTGCCAGTGGCTGAGTCTATCTATTCCAATTATGCATTTTGGAAGTGGGGAAATCATTACATGATGGGTTGGAAGACACACTAGACCTACTGTGAAATGGGCCTGAGCTATGATTCTATCAGTAACTAGACCTCATAGGCCCTGGTGTTACTGGTGGGTCACAGTGATGTTTTGGGTCTCCTGGATGTAGTATCAATTCAGAACCAGTGTCCAGTAATCCCTGAAAAGTTTGATTATTTAATTTTCCCCAATGAAGATTCTTCTTGTAAAAGGCCATGCATCCCTCTCAGAAAGGTTGGGAGAAAGATTAACAGTATAAATTTTTGGCAGTGGAGTGGAGTCCTTCCTCAAAGGAGCCTATCCTTCCCTTCATTCAAGATGTTGTGGGTTTGTAAACTAGCTCAAGTCTGAGAACTGATTGAGGGGGCCATGACTTTCTGTTATGGTGATTCATCTAAGACTGCTCTTCCCTTGACCTAAAATTCTTCTGCTTATACAGATAAAGTAAATATTTAGTAGATTTCCCAACTATTTCACTTCCAGGGATACCATTCTTAAGTGATCCACATTATAAGTCCATATGAATTAGACTATTGTGGATATAAATCTTTGACTCTGCTGTCCATTATCATAACCATGCCCATCTTGTCTTTGTTGAATAAGTTCTGTCACTTGGCCCCTAACACCATGGGTTCCAATCAGTCCCGTTGTAGTTAGATGTCTTAATTCAATTAGAGAAATTCCCACTGTCATATCTGTTACAAAAAAAAAACAGCAATCACAATATTCAAGGATGCTGGGGTTCCCTCACAAATTTATTCCTCCCAGTTGTGGTAAAAGATGTGTCCTCTGGGCACTCCATGTGTGGATCTATAGGCCTAACTTGATAAATCCACTCTAACATGCCAATTTCCCTTACCCTTTGGATACATTCTTCCACAGTATACAACTGATCAAACTTTAGGTTCCCTGCCTCTTATCCCACATCATTAATATCATTCCCATATGTATTTTCTAGGTACCTGTTTGTATCTATAAGAAAAAACAAGTAGCTCTTTTGGAGTATAGTTTGCCTCTTCCTGGTTCACACTTTGTACTTTACCTATTGGTGCTGACTGGAACTTAAGTCTAGTTATAGGCTTGGTTGTTGTTGTTATGTGCCGTCGAGTCAGACACGACTCATAGCGACCCCTCCTTGGGTTTCCGAGGCAGTATTACTAGGAAGTAGATTGCCCCATCTTCCTTCTGAGGAGTGGCTATTGTGTTTGAACCTCCAATCTTCTGGTTAGCAGTCAAGGGCCTTTAGGCACTCAGCTACCAGAGCTCCTCGTTATAGGCCTAGAAGTAGCAATGAGTGGAGGGGTTGGTTCCTGGGAACATTCATCAATATCATATAAAGCTTCTGCCTTAGGCAATGCCCCAGACAATGCCCCAGAAGCCACCTCAGGGAATATCCCAGACAATGACTCAGCAAGCACAGCTGGATTTGTCTCATCAGATGGGGGTAAGAGGGTTGGCTGTCCTGGCAGGAGTGATTCCATGGGTTTTAGAGGTTCAATGTCCCCAGCTTCCTGATTATGTCTGGTGTCATAGTGCCTAAGGCATTTGAATGCTAACCAGAAGGCTGGTGGTTCAAAGCCACCACCCATTCCTCAGAAAGAAGATTGGACAATCTACTTCTGTATTGATACTGAGTCGAAAACCCAAGGAGGGGTCACTATGAGTTGGATCCAACTCAACAGCAGTGAGCTTGGTTTGGTTATTGCCCCATACCAAGTTTAAGGATCCCATTTCTTCCCAATTAGTGCCCTAATTTTAATTTTAGATACCATTTGAGGTTGGTAATTCAACTGGCATTGCAATTCAGACACTCTCATGATAAAACTCTAGGTTTGGTTTTTGGCCATATAAGTTCTGTTACTATAAGAAAAATATTTTTTCAGAGCACAAAGGGAAACACTGTGGTCATTTATGTGGCCCTTGAACTGTGATTCCAAAGCCCTGAGCTCATCTCATTTTTTCATCACATTTTCTAAAACAGGACCAACCAGCCTCCTTATACTTCTCATTCTGAGAGAATTTTAGAGAAGTATCAAATATATGATCACCTAGAGCCTCTTTTCTCACCAATACTTCAATTATTGCTGGTACTCAGTGCCTAAGGCACTTGAGTGCTAACCGGAAGGCTGGCGGTTCAAACCCACCAACCATTCCTTGGAAGGAAGATTGAGCAATCTACTTCCGTAGAGATAACACCTCAAAAACCCAAGGAGGTGTTGGTATGAGTCAAATCAACTCAAAGGCAGTGAGTTTGGATAGATTTGCTTTGTTTTGTGCATTGATATTGCCATCTCAAGCCATGGATTAGCAACATATGCTTTACTAATGGAGACAATGTCATCAGTGCCTTTATGATTAATTAGACTTGAGAATTGTTTTTGCAAACTCATCTTTAAAATTTTGTTTCTCTATTACTACTCTTGGGAGCTCTGGTGGTATAGTGCCTAAGGCATTTTACTGCTAACCAGAAGCCTGATGGTTCAAACCCACCAACCACTCCTTGAAAGGAAGACTAGGCAATTTACTTCCCTAGAGATAATCAAGGAGCTCTGGTAGCATAGTGTCTAAGGCACTTGACTGCTTACCAGAAGACTGGTGGTTCAATCCCACCAGCCACTCCTTGAAAGGAAGGTTGGGCAATCTACTTAGGTAGTGATACTGCCTCAGCAACCCAAGGGGGGGTCGCTATGAGTCGGGTCCGACTTGAGGGCATATAACAACAACAACAGAGATAATCACCTCAGAAACCCAAGGAAGGGCCACTATGAGTTGGAATCTACTTGGCAGCAGTGAGTTTGTTTTTTTGTTTGTTTATTTATTTTGGTACCAAATGTGATAAGCTGTGTTCTCTGGAAAAGCAAAACTAGTAAAGCTTATATATACATATCCAGATTCAGGATCCACATCACAAAAAAGCCACAGAACTTTGCCAAATATCCATACATTTACTGGAAACAGACCATATCCCTGAGAAAACTCTCCTTGAGATGACTGGCTGCTCAAAGCAGAACCATCATGGAGGTGATTACAGTATATCAGATCTCATCATGGGGGATGACTACATCATAACCACTAAACCACAGAGAATCATGGCCCAGCCAAGTTGACAAAACATCACCTATCACACCCACCCTATGAAAGAAACTTACAAAATCACTTTGAGACAGACATAATCTGAAGAAATTCCCTTTTCTGCCTCAGCTTATGTATGACTTTATTAAAATCCACATCTTTCATTCTTCACCTTGGTGTGATTTAAGTCACTCTGGGCTATGGACCCAGTACTTAGCAGTTATCAAAACTAATTATCTCTGCTTAGTGCTCTTCTTGTACTTAACTTCAGATATGTAGCATATATGCTTATACTACTGGTTTTAGACTCATCAACTGCAGCTATTTTATATTGGTTTTGGTTTGTGATAGATGAGTCATTACTTTTCTGCTATCTTTTCCTTTCCCTTTTCTTCCCCAATTCTTGGCAATTTTATCATTCTTTTAAAATGTTCATTTGGTTATCCTTAAGGGATTTTGAAAAATGAATGAATATTCTAATTCTTTTATAATCTGTTGTATTATTCTTTAGAATTTGCGTTTTGTATGATGTGCATGAACCTTTACCTTTCTTTACCTTGACTTTCAATCTAATGCTGTTAATTTCGATAGTTTGTTATGTTAAGCGTAATGAGATATTTTAAGCTTTCTTTATAGTTTAATTATAAATGTTGAGAAAAGATGAATACTGATTTATTTTTATGATTATATAACACAGAGCCAAAAGTTATACCTTACTTACATTTATTCTTAAGTTTTCTAAAGTCACATCAGCTTTGCCATACAAAAGTGAATGGTCCTAATGCTAAGGGTATTTTTCCTTTTTATATTTTACAAACTCAAAAACTATGCTGACTTTATTTACTTCTTATTTGAAGTTGAATGCATTTTGCAACAACATAATAAACAACCAAGTTTTTCTCATTGAAATTATTTTAAAAGTTCATTTTGTTTTTCTGGCTTTTTGGTTTGTGTGTTTGTTGGAAAAACTACATGTCTAAATATTTTTTCAGATAGTATGTATGTACGTTTATAAGAGTCTTATCAACATATATAATTTTAATTGACAGATTTTCACTTTGCCATCTTAGCTGTAGTACAAAAATAATGTTTAGTTTTTTTTTTTTTTTTTCCCTAGCTCATTACCATTTCTTTAGAAGAAAAAGGATGAAAACAACTTGAGAGCAAATACCAAAATACCATAAGGGAATATATTCACAATTCTTGGTTTTGGTTATCATTTTCTGAATCAATATGGAAACAATTTCCTTGGAAGTAAACATTTAGGAATTTTGCATGTGTTAAATTTTTTGATTGTCAATTGAACTTGACTAATAATTTGGTGTGATATGTAATTCCAGATTATACCACATTTTTCCTCTATGCTTTGATACCTTGTTATACCATCTGCTAACATCTCCTCTCATTAATGAAAAAGATAATGCTATTCTAAAACTTGTTTCTCATGAGTCCACTTATTTGTCCATTGGTGTGTATGGTAGTTAAAGTTGTTGTCAACTTGACTGGGCCTGGTTGAATGGTTGGGCAGCTGGATGTAATTATTCTCCATGGTGAGATTGGTAATTAACTGCCTGGTGGAATCTACTGAAGCAGCTGAGTAGCTGCTTTAGGGATGTGGGCTGCTTCTGGGATATTAGAAGCATCTTTGAGGAAGGTCTCTAGTTTTTTGGCACAATTGAACCCTGCATATAGCTGAGTCTTCATTCAGTAACCTGCCATGATCTTCCAATCTTGGGACTTTCAGTGGACTTGAATTAATGGCCTGCCTTGTGGTTTGGTAACATCGGGACTGTCCCTTTCTACTTGTTGACCTTGGGTTTCTCAGTCTCAGAAGCCAGCAGCTGCCTGAGTGAAGAAAGCCTCCAGTATCATTGGCTGGGAGCAAGAGGCAGAGCTGAAGCCCAAGGTTGAGGGGCTCTCACCCAGCTCCTACAGCCTGGCTTTGAACTTGAACTTAAAACTTCCCAAATTGTGAGAGAATAAACTCCTATTTGTTAAAACCATCCCATCTGTGATATATTCCTGTCAGAACAGCACTAGGTATCTGAAAGAGTGTGTTGTTCTTTTTTATCTAATAGGGATTATAAAGTTATCTTTATCATCATATTTAACATTACAAAACAGTGTTTCTATGTGTGATTTTTAACATTTTAAGTCATACCACTGGATACTCAGTGCTCCAGGATTCTGTTGTCTTCTTGTAAAATAATTTCCTTTGTGCTCTGACATTTTTATGTCAACAGTCTGAACTTAGTTTCTCAAACACACGTTCTTATACTCTGTTCCTCTTTCATAATTCCTTGTCTCTGTGTTAGGGAGCTATATTTAAATTTATTCATGGTAAACACTACCTTCTAAGTTGCATTGTCTCTGTTTATCCTGATCTTTGTATCTCAAATTTTAGACTTTTAAACTGAATGTTTAAGAATGAAGGAGTGGAAACTTTGACAGAAAGTAGGATGGTAATAGCCAGAAATAGGCACCTGATAGTTTATTTACTCACTGCTGGGCATTATCATGAAGAAGGCTCTATTACGGGATTGTGATACCCAGTAACAACCATATTTGTGTCTAGAAGAGGTATTTCATTTCCTTACTAATGGCCTTATTAATATGGAGGATTTATTTCCATTTTACTAATTGTGTGTGTATGTGTGTGTGTGTGTGTGATGGTAGGGGTGTATGGATGTGCACATGGTTATTTGTGAGACAGAACAAAATTAATCATTATATCAGAATAATTTTTAATTCTGTCTTCATAGATTTTTTTTAAATATTCTAAATTAAAGCTCTCTGTTCTCACATTTTGTTCTACAGATTTCTCAAAGACAGAGATTTTTGGTTTTGAAAAATTTCCAGAGAGGAGATATTTGTATGTTGTTAATACCTCCCTTTAACAATATAAGTAGTCTTTTTTTTTTTTTTCCCCCTTGGAACCATTAAAAATGAATTGTGCATATTTTACAGCAAATTTAAACACAGTGATTTCTCATTAAATGGTACAGAGAAGTGACGATGTCATGGGGAAGATTTCTGAAAATATACTTTCTAAAGACTTCACAGAATTATACTTAATGCAAAGATGAAATTATATGTCATTTTTCCCTACAATTGTGTTGCATTGCCAAGATGTCTAATTAAGCAAAGATCATAGAAACAGCAACACCTCAATCCATTATTTATGCAAATGTTTGTAGAGCAGAAAATTGTAAATTAACATTATATCAAGTTTTACAAATGTTACATTACTCATGTTTACAGATCAGCATTAGATATTTTGCATTAGATATTTCATACATATAATTAAAGATAAGAAGATTGTATTCCTGGCAGAGGAAGTAAAAAAAGAAAAAAAATGAACAGAAAAGAGCAAGTCATTCTTTCTAGCTTCTTTCTTCCTTTTTTTTTTTTTTTTTAATTTTTTCATTGGAACAACAGTTTAGATAAATCCAATTCAAGTTTTTGCACAGTTAATTATTTTAAATGACTTCTGGTAATATGCCAGTTATTTGATCCTGACAACTCTGAATTAAGAAATTTATTTTTGAAGTACATTTTCAGATTGAAAATGTAACCTCTAGGTTATGAATTTCATTTTTGCTTCTTGTTATTCATACAAACAGCATATAAATAGTGCATTTATAATTTTGTTTTCTTGGAAACTACTTAGGGTACTAGCTCTGAAAATTGTACTTATGGAACTAATATGTATTTTTGAATCTGAATATTTTTATTTAATACTATTTTTAATTAGAAGTAGTATCATGAGTAAATATCCCATAATACCTTAAATGTAGTCTGAGCATTATGCAATCTATGCATTTAAAGCTCTAAAGAAACCTAAACTTCTACCTAATAAATATTTTAATCATAAGGAAACTTTTTTTTTTTTTTTTTTAAGTTAAATGTGAAATGAGATCACTTGTCTCTTGCAATACCTTTAACTAATTAAATTATTGGAGCTCTGGTAGCATAGTGGCTAAGACACTTGCCTGCTAACCAGACGGCTGGTGGTTCAAACCCACCAGCCACTCCTCGAAAGGAAGGTTGGGCAATTCTACTTCCGTAGTGATACTGCCTCGGAAACCCAAGGAGGGGTCACTATGAGTCGGGCTTGACTCGACGGCACATAACAACAACAACAATGACCAAAATATTCAGAACCTAAAGAAACAGAAAGTATTCAAAAATGTTTTAAAATGTGAATTGTCATTAATTTTCTACTCAAGATGAAAAAAGAATAAAATGAGGTATAATTTAATTTGCATTCCTTGGTTTCTTATGTCTCTCCTAATCTGATTTTTTCATTTTATTTCACATGTCTAGATGGTAGAAAATTCTCTTCACCTTCTTAGAGAAGCTTTCTAAACACAGTTCAGTCATAGGCAACTTGTTGCCTTTCAAGACTTAAGTGACTAAGTCTCAATATCACTCATGAACTTAAATACAAAAATACTTAGCAAAATTTTAGCAAATCAAAAACAAGACATAAGAAAAAAAATAAAGAATGCATCATGCATTATTTCAGGTATGAAATAATGGTTCAATACTTGAAAATCAATCAATGTAATCCACCAAATCAACAGACTAAAGAAGAAAAGTTATATGTTTCTTTTTCATGTATGCAAAGTTGATGGAGAAAGTGAGTTTGATGAAATTCAGCATCCATTCATGATTAAATAAAGAAAAAAAAAAAATCAAACAGAACAGAACTTTCTCATCTTCTTAAAGAGCATCTACAGCCAGCATTGTACCTAACGATGACAGACTGAAGATTGAAAGCTTTCCACCTAAAACTGGCAAGGATGTCTGTTCTTAAGATTCCTATTCAACTTAATAGTGAAAGATCCAGTCACTGCAGTAACCAAAGCCCAAACCCACTGCCATAGAGTGGATTCTGACTCAAAGCAACCCTATGGGACAGATTAGAGCAGCTTCATAGGGTTTCCAAGGCTGTAAATCTTATAGAAGCTGACTGCCTCATCTTTTTCCCACAGAGCAGCTGCTGGCTTTGAAATGCCAATCTTTTGGTTAGCAGCTGAATGCTGTAACAACTATGACACCAGAAACTCTGTAGCCAATAAGCAGTATGATGATAATAAGTTATCACAAATAGAAATGCAAAACACACAGATAGAGAAAGTGTCCAGGGAGGCAGCTTGTCTAGCATACAGTAGGCACCCCCCAGGCTCAGCACAGCAGAGCAAGAGGGGTTCCCAATCTCTTTAGATTGTTTTTGACTGGTAGTTAAGGACATAGTAGACAGGGCAGGGTAGAAATTGTTTTGCCACTTGTTTTCTAATTCTGTTACATTAAGGACACGTTAGTATTATTTGTACTTTTGAGTCTTTGGGAGCTCTGATGGTGTAGTGTCTAAGGCACTTGACTGCTAACCAGAAGGCTGGTGGTTCAAACCCACCAGCCACTCCACAGAAGGAAGATTGGGCAATCTACTTTCATAGAGATGCCATCTCAGATACCCAAGGAGGGGTAGGAGATGACTTGAGGATGCATAACAACAACAACAACAACACTGGGTCTTTATGTTCCCACTTCAAAACAAACAAATATGCTATGAGAGCAAACAGTCTCAACTAGGGTGATACTTACTCACTCCAAAAACCAGAAGTGATGGTATTCACACAACCTCTGTTTGTATGTAACTATGCTTGTTTAAAAGTGGGATTAGTATATAGGGTCCCCACAAACCTTCAAAGATGTAAGTGTCTGCTGAAATTTTATAAGAATTTCCTGATTGTGTTTTCTTCTCTTCTTCAATTTCTTCTTTTTTTTTTCTCACCTTTTTATTCCCTTATTCTTCCTGTTTTGTGACTTCTGTTCTAGGCAGGTTGTTTTCCAAACAAACAAACAAAGAAATAAAAAAATGGTTTTCCAAATAATCTGAAAAAAAAAAAAAGATTGTCATCTGTTTACAGAAGACATGATTGTGTATGCAAAAATTCTTAGGAATTTATTTATAGGGGGACAAAACAAACCCTAGAACTAATAAACATATAATGTTGTTGTTAAGTGCCATCAAATCAGCTCTGACTCATAGCGACCCTATGTACAACAGAAGGAAACACTGCCCAGTCCTGCCCCAGCCTCACAATCCTTGCTATACTTAAGCTCATTGTTGCAGCCACTCAGTCTCATCAAGGTCCTCCCCCTTTTTCACTGACCATCCACTTTACCAAGCATGATGTCCTTCTCCAGAGAATGATCTTTTCTGAAAAAATGACCAAAATGGCCAGAGATGAAGTCTGGCCTTTTTTGCTTCCAAGGGACATTCTGGGTACACTTCTTCCAGGACAGATTTGTTATTTTTTCTAGAAATCCATGATATTTTCAGTATTCACCAACACTGTGTCTCAGAAGGATCCACTCTTCTTTGTTTTTCCTAATTCATTGTCCAGCTTCCACATGCATATGAGGTAATTGAAAACACCGTGGCTTGGGGTAGGCCCACTGTAGGCTTCAAAATCTTCACTCTTCAGTACTTTAGAGAGGTCTTTTGCAGCAAATATGTCCAGTGCAACACATCCTCTGATTTCTTGACTTCTGCTTCCATTGATGTTGATTATTGCATTAAGTAATATGAAATCTTTGACAACTTCAATCTTTTCTCCATTTATCATCATGCTGTTTATTGGTCCAGTTGTGAGGATTTTCCTTTTCTTTATGTTGAGATGTAATCCATAGTGCAGACTGTAGACTTTAATCTTCATCATTAAATGTTTCAAATCATCTTCACTTTTAGCAAGCAAGGTTGGGTCATCTGCATATTGCACATTATTAATGACTCTTCCTCCAATCTTGATGCTGAGTTCTTCTTCATGTAGTCCAGTTTCTTGGATTATTTCCTCACTATACAGATTGAATAAGTATGGCGAAAGGATACAACCCTGACACACTCCCTTCCTTATTTTAAACCATGCAGTATCACCTTGTTCTGTTCCAATAACAGCCTCCTGGTCTATTTACAGGTTCTTCATGAGCACAATTGTTTTGGAATTCACATTCTTCTCAATGTTATACATAATTTGTTATAATCCACACAGTCCACTGCCTTTGCATAGTCAATAAAACACAAGTAAACATCTGGTATTCTTTGCTTTCAGCCAAGGTCCATCAGACACCAACAATGCTGTCCCTCATATCATGCCCTCTTCTGAATCCCACTTGCATTTCTGGAAGTTCCCTGTCAACATGGTGCAGTAACTGTTTTTAAATTATCTTCAGCTTTTACTTGCATGTGATATTAATGATATTGTTTGATAATTTCCACATTAGTTGGATTACCTTTCTTTGGAATGGGTTCAAATACGGATCTCTTCCAGTCAGTTGGTCAGGTAGTTGTCTTCCAAATTTTTTGATAAAGACGAGTAAGTGCCTCTATCACACAATCCATTTGTGGAAACATCTCAGTGGGAATTCTGTCAATTCCTCAAGTCTTGTTTATCACCAGTTTCCCCAGTGTTCCTTCAAATTCTTCTTTCATTAATGTTGGTTCTTGATCATGTGCCACCTCCTGAAATAAATGGACATCAACTAATACTTTTTGGTACAGAGACTCTGTGTTTCTTTTTGATATTTCCTACATCATTCAATATTTTGTCCAAAGAATCTTTCAATATTGCAACTCAAGGTTTGAGATATTTCTTCATTTCTCACAGTTTGAGAAATACTGAGCATGTTCTTCCTTGGTATTCTAACTCTAGGTCTTCACACATTTCATTATAATAACTGACTTTGTCTTTTGAGCTGCTCTTTGAAATTTTTTGTTCACCTGTTTTATTTTGTCATTTCCTCCATTTGCTTCAGCTCTTCTCCATTCAGGAGCAAACTTCAAAGTCTCTTCTGATGTCTATTTTAGGTTTTTCTTCCTTTCTTGTCTTTAAAATGAGATTTTGCTTTCCTCAAGTATGATGTTCTTGATGTCATTCCACAATTTCTCTGGTTTTCAGTCACTGGTGTCCAGTGTGACAAATCTATTCTTCAGATAGTCCCTAAATTCAGGTGGGGTGCAATCAAGGTCTTATTTTGGCTTTCATGCATTTGTGTTAATTTTCTTCAGCTTCAATTTGAACTTGCATATGAGAAATTAATGGTCTGTTCCACAGTCAGCTTTTGGGTTTTTTTTTTTTTTTTTTATTAGGATTTGGGTGAAGATTTTGAGCTTCTCCATGCTCTTCATACAGATGTAATCAGTATGATTTCTCTGTACATTGTCTGATGGTGTCCATGCATATAGCTGACATTTATGTTGTTGAAAAAAGTATTTGCAATGAATGAGTCATAGGTCTTACAAAATTCTATCTTGTGATCTCTGGCATCATTTCTATCACCAAGGCCATATTGTCCAAATACTGATGATTCTTTTTCACTTCTAACTTTCACATTCCAATCACCAGTAATACTCAATGCATATTGATTGCATGTTTGGTCAATTTCAGACTGCAGAAATTCTTAGGCATGTAGATGTTATCCTATCATTGACAGCATTATACTTCAGGATAGATCTTGAAACATTTTTTTGTGATGATAAATGCCACACCATTCCTCTTCAATTTTCCATTCACGGCATAGCAGATCACATGGTCATCCGATCCCAAATGGCAAAAAACAGTTCATTTTAGCTCACTAATTCCTAGGATATAAATCTTTATATGTTCCATTTCATTTTTACTACTTCCAGTTTTTCTTTGTTCATACTTCGTACATGTCCTGTTCTGATTATTAATGGATGTTTGTACCTGTTTCTTCCCATTTTGAATCATGCCACATCAGCAAATGGAGGTCCCAGAATCTTTACATCATTAAGGTCAACTCCACTTTGAGGAGGCAGCTCTTCCTCTGTAATATTTTGAGTGCCTCTGACCTGAGGAGCTACACACAGATAAATGGAGTCAAAAAGACAACTTAAAAAATAGATCTATACAAATATGCCCAGTTGATTTACAGAGGAGTAAAAGCAATTCAAAGAGAGAGGGATAACCTGCTCTACAAAAGGTGCTGGAGTAATTGGATATTGACAAATGGGGGGGAAAAAGAATCTTAATGGAAAACTCACAACTTATATAGAAATTAACTCAAAATAAATCATGAACTTACAGGAAAAAGAGTAAATTAGTAAAACTATAAGGATTAAAAGAAAAAAATGGAGAATGTCTCTGGGATTTAAGGTGAGGGTGAGTTCTTAAACATTACACTAAAAACATAATTTATATAAAAAAATTGATAGGTGACCTCATCGATATATTTACACACACACACACACACATATATATAATGAAAAATTCTGTTTAGAGGATGAAACCTTAAGCTGCAGAGCAGCATAATGTATTTACTAATATATTTTTTGACAAAATACTTGTATATTGAACATATTTAAAGACTCTCAAAGATGAACATTGAAGAAAAAAACCCAATGCAATTACAAATACAACTTTTAAAAAATAAAGAACAAACTTACTGCCTTCGAGTTGGATCTGACTAATAGCTACCCCTCCTTGGTTTTCCAAAGTGATATCACTATGGAAATAAGTTGCCAAATCTTCCTTCCAAGGAGTGGCTGGTGGGTTAAAACTGCCAACCTCCTGGTTAGCAGTCAACTGCCTTGACACTATGCCACGAGAGCTCCCAGAAATACAATTAGAAAATGCAAATACATATTCAGACTTTTTACTAAAGATGTGCAGGTGGCAAATAAGCACATGAAGAGATGTTCAAAATCATTACCAATTCAATAAATGCAGTTTAAAGCCACCATAACATATAACTATGCACCTATCTCTTTTGACATGCATTTTTACCTTTCCTTATTTTCCTGTCTTTTTAATGACCATTTGCTTTCTTAGTGTATGATGTCTTTGATGTCATTCCACAACTCTTCTGATCTTTGATCATCAATGTTCAATACATCAAATCTATTCTTGAGAATGTCTTTCAATTTAGGTAAGATATATTCATATTTTGGTTCTTGTGGATTTATTTTAATTTTCTTAACAACAACAACAACAACAGTTCTTTAAAGTGTCAAAGAGCAAGGATGTGACTTGGCAGATTAAAGTGTGTCTAACACAAGCCATGGTATATTCTATTTCCTGATATGTTTGTGAAATTGGACAATGAAGTAAGGAAAACCAGAGAAGAGTTGATGCTTTGAGGTTGTGGTGTTGATGAAGAATACTAAAAGTACCATGGACTGTCAGAAGAACAAACAAATATGTCCTGGAAGAAATACAGCTGCAATGCTCCTTGGAAGCAAGAATGGCCATACTTCATCTCACCTACTTTGGTCATGTTGTTAGAAGAGACCATTCCCTGGAGAAGGATATTTTGCTCAGTAAAGTGAAGAGTCAGCGAAGAAGGAGAAGATGCCCAATGAGATGGATTGACACTGCAGCTACAATGATGGGCTCAAATACTAGCAAGGATTGTGAGGATAAGACAGGACCAGGCAGTTTTTCATTCTGTTGTACATTGGGTCTCTATGAGTCAGGTCCTCACAACAACAACACACTTCAGCTTAAACTTGCATGTGAGCAATAGGTGGATCGTTTCATAGTTGGCCCCTGGCCTTCTCCTGGCTGATGATTTTGAGTTTCTCCATCATCTCTTTCCATGGGTATGTGTGTGTGTGTTATGTGCTGTCAAGCCAGACCCAATTCATAGTGACCCCTCCTTGGGTTTCCAAGGCAATATCACTAAGAAAGTAGATTACCCCATCTTCCTTCTGAGGAGCGGCTGGTGGGTTTGAACCGCCAGGCTTCGGGTTAGCAGTCAAATGCCTTAGGCACTATAGTTCATTTAATTCCTGTGTACTTCATCTGTCAAGGTCCATTTATGTTGTTGAGAAAAAGTATTTGCAATTAATAAGTTGATGGTACTTTAAAAGTCCATTATGTGATATCCAGAATAATTTTTACCACCAAGTCCATATTCTCCAACTATTGATGCTCCTTCTTTGTTTCCAACTTTTGCATTCCAATCACCAGTAATTATCAGTGCAACTTGATTGCATATTTTGCAATGCAAAAATTGGTTAAAGTCTTCAATTTCTTTAACTCTGTCTTCAGTAGTTAATGTGTAAAAATGTATAATAGTTATAATAACCAGTCTTCCTTGTAGATGTATACCTATTATCCTATCACTGTCAGCTTTGTACTTCAGAGTACATCTTGAAATATTCTCTTTCATCATAAATACAAGGACCTTCCTGTTCTATTTGTCTTTGCCAGAATAAAAGATCATATGTTTTTCTGGTTAAAAATGGCCAATACCAGTCCATTTCAGCTCACAAATGCCGAGGATATCAATCTTTATGTATTCCATTTCATTTTTGACAAATTACAATTTTCCTACATTCATATTTCATACGTTCCAAGTTCTGAATAATGCATGCTTTCAGCGGTTTCTTCTCATTTTGTATTTTGCCACATCAGGAATTGAATGTCCTAAATACTTTACTCCATTCAAGTCCTTAGGGAGGGTTGACTCTACTTTCAGGATGCAGCTTTTCCCTAGTCATATTTTGAGGGCCTTCCAACCTGAGGTGCTCATCTTCCAACACTATATCAGACAATGCTCCACTGCTATTCATAAAGTTTTTTTTTTTTTTTTTTTTAAGTGGATCATCCTATCTTTCTTCACAGTCTATCTTAGTCTGGAAGCTCTGTTGACCTGTCCACCATGGATGATCCTACTGGCATTAGAAATACCAATTGCCTGGCTTCCAGCATCACAGCAACACATAAACCGCTACATTATGACAAACTGACAAATGATTGGTGTTCTTGAATGGAGAGTAGATAAAGTAAATGAAAGAAATGATGAAATAAAAGACTTCAACAGAAGATCAGAAAAGGCAGCTCGACAAAGTAAAGTATTACCATGAAATGTGCAAGGAGCTGGTGTTTAAAAATCAAAAGGGAAGAACATGCTTTGCACATCTCAAGTTGAACAAACTGAAGAAAAAAATTCAAGCCTTGAGTTGCAATAGCAAAAGCTTCTATGGGCAAAATATTGGATGATGCAGGAAACATCCAAAGAAGATGAAAGGAATATGCAGAATCATTATACCAAAAATTCTGGTCAACATTCAACCATTTCAGAAGGTAGCATATGATCAAGAACCAATGATATTAAAGGATGAAGTCAAAGTTACAATGAAGGAATTGGTGAAAAATGAAGCTCTAGGAACTGATGGGATAGTCATTGAGATGTTTCAACAAACACTGCAATGCTAGAGGCACTCAGTTATTCTAAGAAATTTGGAAGAAAGCTATTTGGCCAATTAACTGGAAAAGAACCATATTTGTGATCATTTCAAAGGAAAGTGATCCAGCAGAATGCAGAAATTATCAAACAATATCATCAATATCACACATAAGTAATGTTTTGCTGAAAATAATTCAAAAACCGTTGCAGAAATACATAGACATGAAACTACTAGCAATTCAATCTGGATTCAGAAGAAGACATGCTATGAGAAATATCATTGCTGAGGTCAGATGGATCTTGGTTGGAAGCAAGTACATGCCAGAGAGATATTTACCTGTATTTTATTGACTATGCAGTGGCATTTGACTGTGTGGATAATAAAAACTTTTGGTTAACGTGAAGAATGGGAGTTCCAGAGCATTTAATTTTGCTCATAAGTAACTTGTACACTGACCAAGAGACTGTCATTCAAACAAAGCAAGGGCAATAGTGCATGGTTTAAAATCAAGAAAGGTGTGTGTGTCAGGGCTGTATCCATTTATAATACTTATTTGATCTGTAGGCTGAGTAACTAATCCTAGAAACTGCATACATGAATAAAGAATACAGCGACAGGATTGGAGGTAGACTTTTTAACAATCTTCAATATGCAGATGACACAACATTTCTTGCTGAAAGTGAAGATAACTTGAAACCCTTACTGATGATGATCAAAGACTATACAGTTACTTACGATCATATAAGACTACAGTGTTCAGTATAGATTATACCTCAATATTGAAAAAAAAAAAAAAAAAAAAAAAACACCTTCACAATTGGCCCAGGAAGCAACAACATTAAAAATGGAAAAAAAAATCAAAATTGTCAAGAATTTCATTTAAATTTGGATCCACAATCAACGAGCAATGAAATAGCAATCAAGAAATCAAAGAATGCAAGGATCTTATGCTTGGTAAAGTAGAGAGTCAGTGAAGATGAGAAAGGTTCTCATTGAGATGGATTGACACAGAGACTGCAACAATGGC
The DNA here is from genome assembly GCF_000298275.1 of Orycteropus afer afer. Lineage (NCBI taxonomy): Eukaryota > Metazoa > Chordata > Mammalia > Tubulidentata > Orycteropodidae > Orycteropus > Orycteropus afer. The sequence goes on from NW_006921663.1 coordinate 7,359,138, forward strand.
TCATACATAGCAATAATTGTGAAGATGGCACAAAATGGGTAGTCTTTCATTCTGTCATACCTAGGTTCACTATGATTCTAAATTCTAAATGACTCAAGGGCACTTCTTAACAATAACAATACTCACCTATCAGAATGGATAAAATTTTGAAAAAAAAAAGATAACTAGTGATAACATGAAATTCTAGAGAATGTGTTGAGAGACAGGCACACCCATACATTGTTGTATATGTCCCAAGACTTTTGAAAATAATTCTGTAATCCTTATAAAACAACAACAACAACAATGAATTTACCACACAGGCCAGAAATTTCACCCTCACGTATTTATCTCAAAGTAATTAGAATTTATTTTCACTTAGAAATTTTACATGAATCTTCACAGCAACTCTGAAACAGCACAAAACTTGAAAGTATCTAAATGTTTCTACACAATTGATTAAAGAAACTGTGGTACATAATATTTACTCAGCAACAAAAATGAATAAACTTTTGATACATACGACAATTTAAGTGAACCTCCAGTAAAATCCTTATCCCACTTAGAATTTATTTTTTATGCCTGTGAGATACAAATCCAAACTTTTTTAGGTTGTTAATTGTTGGCTGCGAACCAATTATCTTTTCACCTTGGATTTCAGATGCTAATTTTATTGCATAATTTTCTATACAAAAAAAAAAAAAAAAAAAACCCACAGAATTGTGTATCATTAGATCTTTTCTATTCTTTATTTAATATTGAAAGCCTGGTTTTCTCTGGACTCAAGTAGGAATATTTACTGGCTGGAAAATCATGAATAGTATTTCAGACCAGAGATCAATATAAATACATTTGATTCTTTACTGTTGTCTTAACTTATATAATATGTCTCATGAAGATCATTTACTGATGCTCAGGAAACACAAATGACAGATCATGACACAGGAAAAATTTTCCAAATGAAAGGACAATGTTTACATGACTAATCATTTAGAACCTAAAAGGAAATACCATTACTCTCTTGGAAGGGTAGAAGATGTTTTAATCATTTCAGATAAATGTAAGCTTATAATATATTTGAAACAAGTGTTATTAATTATATTTAAAATAATCATTCATCAAATTAATGTTATGGATTTTTAAAAATTAAATCCATCTGCTCACATCTCAATCCTTAACATCTATTCTTATTACCCACTATACAAAAGCTTTTACTCAATGCAATGATATTTTAAAGTTTGAGGAACATTATGTTTGTAGAAGAATGAAGAAAAAAAAAGTTATCTTTCTCTTCTGGCACTGCCCTTGAATAACTTGATGGCTTTCCAAAAATTTTTGATATGTACTTGAGATGATATAGATAACTTTATATAAATAAATGGATATGTGGATGTAAATCATGTGCATATTACATTTTAGATATAGGAAAGGAAGAAAACAAAATCCTTACAACTAGACTAACAAAAAAATAATTAGAAACTCCCAAAATAATAATAATAAGTTGATGAGGATTTTCTTCTTCTTGAATCAACAATCAATACTCATGGGAACAAGAGTCAAGAAATCAAATGACATCTTGCGTTGAGCAGAACTGGTGTAAAAGACATTTGTAAAGATGCCATTTTGATGAACCAAGCCATGTTGTTTTTCAGTAACCTCATATACACGCAAAGCTGGAAAACAAAAAAATAAAAGTATTGACACATTTGCACTGTAATGTTAGTGAAGAATATTGAATATACCATGGTCTACTAGAAGAGTGATTAAACCTATCTTGGAGGAAAGTCAGCCAGAATACTCTTTAGAAACAAGAATGGACAATCTTCATCTAGCTTACTTTGCACATATAATCAGGAGGGACGAAACACTGGAGAAAGACATTATCTTTGGTAAAGGGAAGAATTGGAAGACCCTCAGTGAAATGGATAAACACAGTAGCTGCAAAAGTGGGCTCAAACACAGAAACAATTTTGAGCATGCACTGGACTGGGCATAATTATCTTCTTTATATATAACATTCCTATAAAACAGAGCCCCCTTGATAACACCTTCCAACAACATTTGAAAGAGAGAAAGTTTTGTCTATTCTTCTGTTTTCAACATTCTCTTTTATATTCACAAAGAATCAATTGCATATATCCATCTCTTTATTTACCTTATCTATTTGTGCATCCAGGACCTCTGGTAGTGTAGTACCTCAGGCATTTCACTGCTAACCAGAAGGCTGGTAGTTCAAACCCACTGGCCACTCCTCAGAAGGAAGTTTGGGCAATCTACTTCCATAGTGATAACACCCAGGAAACTCAAGGAGGGGTTGTTATGAGTGGGATCTGACTCGATGGCAGTGAGTTTGGTTTTTGGTGGTATTTATGCATCAAGAGGTAAATTGTTAGTGCTTACTGGGCAAGAGTTTCTTCTTTAAACACAGGAAATGCAACAGAACCTGAACATTGTAAATATTTAATTTATTTCTTTTGAAAATTTTGAGTCTCTGGGGAATAAGTTTTCTAATTTTTATTTGACTTTTTTGTTCAACTTGTCTAAAGTTTTCTCCAGAGCCGTTATATTTTATTTGGTTACTATATTCTTATGTGTGCTGCAGGGGTCCAAGTGAGGAGAGAGAACCCAGGCACGCCCAGAGCAGCAGGATGGGAGAGCAGGAGAAAGAGGATAAAAAGCCAGGAATTGGGAGAGAGGAGTAGTCAGCCACAGGGATCCAGGTGAGTAGAGGGAACTCAGGCACACCCAAAACAACAGGGTGGGAGAACAGGAGAAGGGGGATTAAAAGGCCCAGGAACCAGGACACAGGAGCAGTCAGCTGCAGGGATCAAGGTGAGAAGAGAGAACCCAGGCATGACCAAAGCAGCAGGGTGGGAGAGTAGGAGAAAGGGGATTAAAAGGCCCAGGAACCTAGACAGAGGATGAGTCAGCCACAGGGACCCAGGTAAGGGTGGTACGAGAGGTTTCTAAGAGGGAGACAAACTTTTCTGTTGGTTTGTCCTACCATGGTGACGTGTTGATGTGAGTTTTGAGGCTGAGCTACTGGTGTTTCAAACCCAGCGGGATGCACATGGTGCACAGGTATCAGACCAGCTTACAGAATGAGACAGACTAGGAAGAAGGAAGAGAACATCCACTTCTCAAAGAACTGGCCAGGGAAAACCTTATGAATAGTAAAGAAAAACTGTTTGGTACATTACTGTGCAACTTTATGAATAGTCCAGTTAGGACAGAAGGCTCTGAAAATAGGACTGGGAAGGAGTAAACCCAGACTTACTCCTATAGATAAGGAAAGCTTTCGTGACCTCCATTTGCTGATGTGGCACCACTCAAACTGAAGAGAAACAGCTACAGACATCCATTAATCATCAGAACATGGAACGTATGAAGTATAAATCTAGGAAAATTGGAAGTTGTCAAAAATGAAAGGGAACAAATAAACAATGATATCCTCACCATTAGTGAGCTGAAATGGACAGGTTTTGGTCATTTTGAATCAGACAACCATGTTATCTACTATGCCAGGAATGACAGTTTGAAGAGGAATGGCATGGCATTCATCATAACAAAGGATGTTTCAAGATCTGTCCTGGAGTCCAGTGCTGTCAGTGATAGGATAATATACATATGCCTACAAGGAAGACCCATTAATAAAACTATTGTTCAAATTTATGTCCCAAGCACCAAAGCCAAAGATGAGGAAATTGAAGAATTTTTTCAACTTCTGCAGTCTGAAATTGACTGAACATGCAATCAGGATGTGTTAATTATCACTGGTGAGTGGAATGCAAAAGTTGGAAACAAAGCAGAATCATGAGTAGCTGGAAAATTTGGCCTTGGTGAAAAAAATAATGCTGGAATTCTAATGGTAGAATTTTGCAAGATCAACTACTTGTTCATTGAAAACACCTTTTTTCAACACAAACAGTGGCTCTACACATGGACTTCACCAGATGAAACACACAGGAATAAGATCGACTACATCTGTGGCAAGAGGTGGTGGAAAAGCTCAATATCTTCAGCCAAAACCAGGCCAGGAGCTATTGTGGAACAGACCATCAACTTCTCATATGCAAGTTCAACTTGAACTTAAAGATAATTAAAACAAGTCCAAGAGAGCCAAAGTATGATCTTGTATATATCCCTCCTGAATTCAGAGATCATCTAAAGAATAGATTTGATGCATTGAACACCAACGACTGGAAGCCAGATGAATTATGGGAAGATATCAAGAACATTATCCATGAAGAAAGCAAGAGATCACTAAAAAGACAAGAAAAGAAGAGAAGACCAAAGTGGAT
>NW_006921663.1:7365082-7368013 GCF_000298275.1 Orycteropus afer afer
GAAAGAGGGGGAGGCCTTCAGCCAGATGGATAGACGGGGGGCTGTGATGATGGGCTTAAGTATAGCAGGGATCCTGGAGCTTGCGCAGGATTGGGCAGTGTTTCGTTGTGCCGTGCATGGGGTCACTATGAGTTGGATACGACTCCACGGCACCTAACAACAAAAGCAATATATTCTTATGTGCATCTCTTAATTTTTATTCATGTGGATTAGTATATTTATTAATTTATTTATTTCTTATGAAATTGCTTACAATTGTTGTTGTTGTTGTTATGTGCTGTGACTCACAGTGACCCCTCCTTGGGCTTCTGAGGCAGTATAATTATGGAAGTAGATTGCTCAACCTTCCTTCCGAGTAGTGACAGGTGGGTTTGAACCACCAGCCTTCTGGGTAGCAGTCAAGTGCCTTTAGGCACTATGCTACCACAGCTCCTGTTTACAATACCATCATGTTTTAATCGCATATGATTTGTTCTCCACACTCCTTGCCCAATATTCCTGCCTTACTTCCTTTAAACAATTTATTATTTGTGAATTTTTTAAAAAAATTTCATCATAAAAGATTATTTTATTTGAGTAAGGTTCTTTTATGAATGCTTTACACAAGTTTTCATTTGCTTTTACTGGTGAGTACACATAAATAATAGTAGTATTAACTTTTTTTTTTTTATTGTTTAAGTATGTAGATATTACACTAACACTGACAGACTTGTACTTGAAGATAGACCTTGAAATATTCTTGTTTTAAATTTATATTTATTTATTTATTTTAAATTTATTTATTTATATTGTGTTTTGGGTGCACGTTTGCAGAGCAAATTGGTTTTCCATTCAACAATCCAAACACATTTTGTTTTCTGACATGCTTGCAGTCCTCACAGTGTAACAGTATTCTTCCCACTCCCTGCACTAACCCTTTCCTATCTGTCTTCCATTCCACCCTTCCTGCTTTCCTAGTTTTATCCTTGGACAAATGCCTTGATCTCATACACTTGATTGTTTAAGTGAGTGCATACTCTCATGGTATTACTCTTCACCTTGTAGGCCTTTCTATCTTTCGGCTGAAATTGAGTATGGGGTGGCTAAGTTCATATCTTACCTTGAAAGATGCCTAAGGTCTATAGTCTCTGGGGTTCTACCAGTCTTCTTCAGAACAGTAAGCTTGGTAATTTTTTATGATTTTGAGTTTTTTTCCACATTTTCCTGTTTTGATCCAGGACCTCATCTCTTTCCTGATTTCATCTCTTTCAGAGCAGTCAGCAGTGGTAGCCAGGCACCATCTAGTATTGATCTCAGCGTCATAGAAACTACAGTTCATATAGCCCACTAGTTCCTTGAATTAACTGTTTCCTTGTGTCTTTGATTTTTTTCATTTTTCTTACCTTCGAATGGTGAAAGATCAATGTTACACCTTACTAGGCTGCTAACAGGCCTTTAAGACCTGTTTCTACATACCACAGTAATATGTATAACAATGTCTTTGTGGACTATGTTATACCCTGAGAACATGGTCCTAAGCTTCCAAGCTCAGGGACTCATTACCTCAGGGTATTTGGTTATGACTAAAATGTTTTCATAACTTTGCTCCCAAGCTCTCCTACATTCATGGATATATTTGCAGCACTATAAATACACAGCAAAACAAAAAACAAACTCATTGCTGCTGAATTGAACCCAACTCACAGAGACCCCTCCTTGTGTTTCTGAGGTGGTATCTCTACCGAACTAGACTGCACAACCTTCCTTCTGAGGAGTAGCTTGTGGGTTTGAATTGCCAGCCTTCTGGTTACCAGTAAAATGTCTTAGGCACTATGCCACCAGAGCTTCTTGGGTATTTGTTTTTTTTTCTTTTTCTTTTTTTGTTTAATGTGTCATGATGATAATATAATCTCATTGTGGTCTGTGCCTTTGTTGGTATTTGGATCCTTGTCTTATATATTTATTTCTCTCCAAGGGGGAAAAGTAAATATATAAACAAAACATGATTTAAAAAGTTTCTGGTAAGATGTTGGAATAGGCAGACAAACTACACAGACCCAAAGAAAAGGGGAACCAATTTACACAGATTCAGAAGATAATCCTGGAGCCCTGAGCTTTGAACGAAATGATACAGAAGTGAACTCCAACTAATAGAAGAACCTGCACGAAAACACCAAAGAAGGAGACATACAGAGCTGTGGGGTGTCAGTGATCCTGATGGCATGGACAGCTTGGATATTTCCAAGTGGTGTTAGGACCTAAGAATTACCCTAAGACTGGCCCTGCTAGCCAACACCTGCACAAAGGAGTGCACTGGTGGCTGGTGAATAAAAGGGGAAGCAGGGAAGGGGGAGATGGACTGAGCTGTAGACTTTTGCCTGTCTGGAGGGTGCAGCCATTTTGAATGTTTACAAGCAGTTGAACCATTTTGGATATTTAAAGTGATAGCATTCTCTCAGATTCCTGGGACCTAAGAATAGACTCCACTTACCAGGAACCACAAGGACATTCTGGATGCAAATGACTGGAAAGGTGATATATTTCCCTTGCCACTCTTATACTCCACAACCTTGAATGGAGGGGTGGCCGTCCCTCACTCTTACCTGCCTTCTGGGCAGGCAGAAATTCCATCACAGTCTGTGTTCTGATGGATGGAACCTGGGTGCTCTTCCCCATCATGCCCAGAATTTTTTTTTTATAGTTTGTTTGTTTTTGTATGTTTTTAAATTATTATTATTATTATTTCTATCCTTTTTATTATTAGTCTTTATTCTTCCTTTCTTAGGTTCTAGTATTCAGATTTTTCTTTCTTCCCTGTGCCTGTTTCCTATATATATATTTTTTCTTTCTCTTGGTTAACCCATTCCTTGTTTTTCTTTTTGCATTTTTCCAATTTTTTTCTTCATTATTCTCCTACTATACCTCTTTTATCTTATTACCCCATTCCCAGAT
>NW_006921663.1:7368113-7374803 GCF_000298275.1 Orycteropus afer afer
TTTTGATGGTTTTTAGATTATAGTTTTGTCTAACTGAGTGGGAGACAGCAACTGTGTCCATATGGTGCAACAACTCCCACAACTCCTGCTGCTCTACTTACTGAGTAAGAGTCACTACTTCCTTCTCCACCAACTGGCCATTGATATATGACCACGAATAAGAGCCTGCCTCACCCTTAACTGCTCTTCACAAATAGTTAGTGGAGATCTAAATATAATAATGTCACAATGTCTCAGAAAACAGACCATCACTGTCCACACAAAGAAGCAAGAAAGTGGTAGAAACAAGGGAGCAGGATACAGACCCAGAACACATCCCTGAAGAAGAAGAAGCATTAGAACTCCCTGATAAGGAATTCAAAAGAATTATGTTAAGGTACCTTCAAGGGCTTGAGGGACAGATCAAGGAAAACACTGAAAAAATTCAGGAAAATACAGACAAAACCCTGGAAAAATTTCAGAAGAAAATACAAAAACAAATTGATAAAATAAATGAAAAATTAGATATGATAAAAAATCTATAGGTAGAAGTCCAGAAGATTAATACTACATTTTCAGAAACAGATAAAACATTGAATTGGCAAAGGAATAGAATTGAATCAATAGAAGACAGAATTGATGAGATTGAAGACAAATAACTGAATATATCTTTGGAAAGGGATCAATCAGAAAAAAAGATCAAAACAAAAGGAAAAAGGCCTAAGGTTCATGTGGGATAACATCAAAAGAGATAAACTATGTGTAATTAGAATTTTAGAACAGGAACAGGAAAAGAAAACCACTGAGAAAATTGGCCAAGATTTGTTGGAAGATAAATTTCCTGCTATGATGAAAGATGATAATATATCTGTTCAGAAAGTCCAACAAACCCCAAACAGGATAGACTTCAAAAGAAAATGACCAAGACATATCATCACCAAACTCATCAAAACCAAAGAGAAAGAAAAAATCCTGAAAGCAACACAGGAAAAATGAAAAGCCAGCCTCAAAAGACAACCAACAAGGTTAAGTTCTGATTTCTCAGCAGAAACCATGCAAGCAAGAAGGCAATGGGCTGATATATATAAAACTCTGAAAGAGAAAAAAATCTGACAAAGAATGATATACCCCGCAAAATTGTCCCTCAAATATGATAGTGAAATTATGTTTCCAGATAAGTAGAAATTAAGGGAATTGGTTAAAACTAGACAAAAATTACAAGAGATACTAAAGGGAGTCCTTTAAGCAGAAAACCAATAATTACAAACAACAACTGACCATTAACACACAAGATGACAAAACCCAGAAACCAATACAGCTATGGAAGTATCCAAAGTAAAATAAGCTTACAAGATTGTAAACAGGGAACGAGAGACATTAATTGGCAAATGAGAACAGCTACAAACCAAAAAGATGGAAATAATAGTGCAATTGCATAATTTCTAAATGGTGAGGAAGACAAGAGAGCTGCAAGAGAGAATGGGCTATTCTAAACTTGGGGAGAAAATTAAAAATCACAGGTTAACCTCAAAGAAAAATGGCAAGCCTTCACATCACAATAAAAATTAAGACAAGCACAAATATTTAGCAAAAACTAAAAAAAAAAAAAAATAGCCACAAAGGAAATGATAACACAATTCATAAACATAATGATCTCAGCTCAGAAAATTATATGGAACAAAGAAACCAGGAACACCATGAAAAAACACATATCAAAACGATAGCAACCAATTCATACTTGATAATTACACTGAAAGTCAGGATTAAATATACCACTGAAGAGATGGAGAGTTGCAGATTGGATAAGAAAACATAACCCATCAATATGCTGTCTACAAGATAAATATCTTAGAGAGAAAGAGAAAAAAAAAAGACTAAAAAAATCAAAGTTTGGAAAAAGATATACCAAGCAAATGGCAATCAAAAAAGAGTGGGAATGACAATATTAACTTCTGATAAAATTGACTTTAAGACAAAAACCACCATAAGAGATAAGGAAGGACATTATATAATGATTAAAGTATCATTGAACAAGAAGAGATAGCCATAATAAATATCTATGGACCCAAAAAAAGAGCCCCAAAATACATAAATCAGACTTGAACAGAATTGAAAAGGCAAAGACATGACTCCACAGTCATAGTAGGGGACTTTGAACATCATTTTCAAGGAAAGAGAAAACAAAAGGAAAAAACTCAACAAAAACATAGAAGAGCTAGACCATACAATCCACCAGCTTGACATTATAGACATCTACAGAGCACTTCACCCAACAACAGCACAATACACATTCTTTGGCAGTCCATATGGAAATTCTCCTTAATAGACCATTTGTTAGGCCTTAAAGCAAGTCTCAGTAAATTTAAGGACATTGAAATACTGTAAAGCATCTTCTCAGATCACAATGGTATCAAATTAGAAATCAACAATAGGAAAATCAATGGAAAAACATCAAACATATTGAAACTAAACAACATACTCCTTAAGAAAGACTGGGTAAGAGAAGAAATAATAAAAGAAATTTAAAAAAGTCTTGAATCAAATGAGAATGTAAACACAACACCAAAATCTTTGGAACACAGCAAAAGCAGTCATCAGAGACAAATTCATAGCAATAAATACACACATCACAAAGAAGAAAGAGCCAAAGTCAACACTTTAAGCCAATATCTCCATCAATTATAAAAAGAACAGCAAGAAAAGCCTACAGCCAGCAGAAGAAAGGAAATAATGAAGATTCAAGTAGAAATCAATGAAACAAAATAGAAAGACTAGAAAAAATCAACCAGACTAGAAGTTGGTTTTGAAAAGGTTAATAAAATTGACAAACCACTGGCAAATTTAACAAAGGAAAAGAAGGAGAGAATACAAATAACACAAATAAGAAATGAAATTGGTGACATCACAATAGAACCAACTGGATTAAAAAGGATAATATCAGGATACTATGAAGAACTATATTCGAACAAATCTGAAAATCTGGAAGAAACAGATAGAATTGTTGAAACATAGTACTTACCTAAACGAATTCACACTGAGGTGGAATAGTTGAACAGATCCATAACAAAAGAAGAAATAGAACAGGTCATCAAAAAATTACCAACAACAAAAAAGTGCTGGCCCAGATGATTTCACCAGAAAATTCATTCGAAGAAGAGCTGACACCAATCCTACTCAAACTATTCCAAAACATAGAAAATGATGGAATCCTTCCGATTTCATCTTATGAAGCAAGTATTACCTTGCTACCAAAATCAGACAAACACATCACTCAAAACGAAAACTACAGACCAATTTCCCTCATGAATATACATGCAAAAACTTCAAAAAATACCCAACCAAGAGACTCCAAAAACATATCATGAAAATAATTAATTATGACCAAGTGAAGTTCATACCAGGTATGCAAGGATTGTTCAATTAGAAAAACAAACAACATCATCCACCACATAAATGAAACAAAGGAAAGGAACCACATGATCATATCAATTAATGCAGGAAACGCATTTGATAAAATCCAACACCCATTCTTGATCAAAACTCTCAGCAAAATAGGAACAGAAGGGACATCCCTCAACATAATAAAGGGCATCTATGCAAAACCAACAGCCAGTGTTATTCTTAATGGAGAGAGACTGAAACCATTCCCCTCGCAAACAGGAACAAGACAAGGATGCCCTTTATCACCTCTTCTATTCAACATTGTATTGGAAGTCCTAGCCAGGGCATAAGGCAAGAAAGGGAAATCAAAGACATCCAAATCTGTAAGGAAAAAATAAAACTATCCCTCCCTATTTGCTGAAGATATGATCCTATACCTAGAAAACTCAAGAAACTCAGTCAAAAATCTCCTGGAACTAATTGAGAAATTTAGCATAGTGGCAGGACACAAGATCGACATCCAAAAATCAGTTGGATTCCTCTACACCAGCAAAGAGATTGCTGAAAAATAAATAAGCAAATCAATACTTTTTACAATAGCTACCAAAAAAAAAAAAAAAAAATACTTGGGAATAAATCCTACCAGAGACACAAAAGACCTGTACAAAGAAAACTATAAACACTACTTCAAAAAAACATAAAAGATCTTCATGATTGGAAGAACATAGCAAGCTCATGGATAGGAAGATTGAACACTGTGAAAATGTCAAGTCTACCCAAAGCAATTTATACATTCAATGCAATCCCAATCCATATCCCATCAACAATTTTTAAGGATATGGAAAAATCAATCACTAACTTTATATGTAAAGGAAAGGACTTCAAATAAGCAAAGCAGTACTGTGGAAGAAGAACAAAGTAGGAGGTCTCACACTCATGGATCTTAAAAGCTACTATACTGCCTGCCACAGTAATCAAAACTGCCTGGTATTGGTGCAAGGACAGACACAAAAACCAATGGAATAGAATTGAGAACACAGAAATAGATCCTTTGACCTATGGTCAGCTGATCTTTGACAAAGGGGTAAAATGCATTAAATGGGGAAGAGATGGTCTTTTTAACAAATGATGCTGGCGAAACTGGATATCCATTTGCAGAAAAATGAAACAAGATCTGTACCTCACACAAAACTAACTCCAGTTGGGTTGAAGACTTAATGTGAAACCTAAAACTATCAAGTTCCTCAAGGAAAATCTAGGGGCAAAGTTAGGGGCCCAAATATATGGCATAAAAAGACTATTAAGTATAACCCAAAATGCACAAACAGCAGAAGAGAAACTAGATGAATGGGACCTTCTAAAAATTGAATTTCTCCAAAAGAGTCAAAAGAGAATCTACAGTTGGGAAAAAAAAAAAAAAAAATTAGGCAATGACATATCTGAAAAAGGACATATCCCTAGAATTCATAGAAAACTCCACCATGTCAGCAACAAAAAGGCAAATAATACAATTAAAAAATGGGCAGAAGACATGAATAGTCACTTCACCAAAGCAGACATTCAGGTGGCCAACAAACATATGAAGAAAAGCTCACTATAATTACGCATTGTTGTTGTTGTTGTTGTGTGCCATTGAGTCGGACCAGACTCTCACAGAGACCCCTCCATGGGTTTCTGAGGAGGTATCACTATGGAAGTAGATTGCCCAACCTTCCTTTTGAGTAGTGGCTTGTGGGTTTGAACCACCAGCCTTCTGATGAGCAGTCAAGTGCCTTCGGCACTATGCTACCACAGCTCATTAGCCATTGGAGTGATGCAAATCAAACAACGAGATACTATCTTGCCCCAGCACTAGTAGAAAAATTCAACAAGACAGAAAATAACAAATGCTGCTGAAGATGCAGAGAAATTGGGACTCTCATACATTCCCGTTGGGACTATCAAGTAATACAACCACTGTGTAAAGCAGTATGGTGAGTCCTTAAAAAGTTGGAATTAGAAATACCATTTGATCCTGCAATTCCATTACTAAGTATATATCCTAAAGAAATGAGAGCCAGGACAAGAACAGATATATGCACATCAATATCCATTGCAGCTCTATTTACAATAGCCAAAAAGATAGAAACAATCCAGGGGTCCATCAACAGAAAAATGGATAAGCAAACTGTGTTACACACACCCAATGGGGTGCTGTGCAACCCTAAAGCATAATGTAGAATCAGCAAAACACTGCATAACATGAATGAACTTGGAAGACATTATATTGAGTGACATAAGTCAATCAAGAAAGACAAATATTGTATTAGTACGCTATTGTAAAACGTCAAGGAAAGGTTTATATACAGAAGAAAATTTTCTTTGTTGGTTACCAGAGGTGGGAGGGATGGGGAAGGAACACTGCTAGATAGCTAGAGAAAAGTATTGATTTGGGTTAAAAGAAGGGCAATATAATAAATGTGAGTGATCAACATGGTGGCATTGAGGAAGAGGAAGACATAGAGAGGTGCATGGAGGTACAGAAAACAAAGATGAACCCTTTTGCACATAAAGTACTGTCTTGTCAGTGAAGGCAAACACTGACATATAGGTGGATAGATAGGTGGATAGGCTGAACTATTAGGTATGCCTATGCAGTCAGCCCCAGGGTTACAGGTGAGAAGAGATTGCTCAGGGAGCCCGAAGTAGCAAGTTGGAAGAGCAGGTGAAAGGGGATTAAAAACCAGGAAGCCAGAGAAGATTAGTCAGCCGAAGGGATTAGGTGAGGAGAGGCAACTCAGGCCCACCCAGAGTAGCAGGCTGGAAGAGCAGGAGAAAGGGGATAAAAAGCCAGGAACCTGGACAGAAGAGCAGTCAGCCCCAGGGTTACAGGTGAGGAGAGACAACTCAGTGACACCCAAAATAGCCAGTGGGAAGAGTAGGAGAAAGGGAATTAAAAGTCAGGAAGCCAGAGAGAAGAGCAATCAGCCTGAGGGATTAGTTGAGGAGAGGAAACTCAGGCCAAAGCAGCAGGACCGGAGAGCAGGAGAAAGGGGATAAAAGCCCGGATCCCGGACAGAGGAGCAGTCAGCCCAAGGGACAACTCAGGGATGCACAAAACAGTAGGGCAGAAGAGAAAGAGAAAGGGGATTAAAAGCCAGGAAGCCAGACAGAGGTACAGTCAGCCACAGGGACCCAGTTGGGGGTGATATGAGAGGTCTCCAACAGCAAGGCAAACTTGCCTGTCAGTTTGTCCTACTGTGGTGACATGTAGACTTGAGTTTTGAGGCTGAGCCTCTGGTGTTTAAAACCCAGCGAGATGCACCAGGTGCACAGGTAACAGCCCAGCTT
>NW_006921663.1:7377641-7408746 GCF_000298275.1 Orycteropus afer afer
ATTAAAAAAAAAAAAAAAAAGAACCAGATTTGCTGGTTTGATAGAGCCTGATGGAACCACTGAGACTATGGCTCCCAGTTGCCTGCCCTTCAGGTCTGAAATTGAACCCACTCCTGTGGCTTCCAGCCAGATAGGAGACAGGAATATGAGTTGAACATTTATATTAGGTAGATACATTCCTTGGAGAGATCAATCATGGGAGAATATAACGGCTGTGTACACACAGGGAGACAGCTCAGGGGCAAGAGTTCATGGGAGGGAAGCATACAGGGAAGAGTTAACTATGGGGAGGAAATAGGGGAGCGGTTGCGTTGTGGTAAATTGTAGTCATTGTCATAAAACAAAATGTATGTGAGCTTCTGTATGGAAAGTGAATTTGCTCTGTAAACTTTCACCCGAATCACAATAAATTTTTTTTTTTAAAAAGGAAGAAAAAGAAACATGATTTAATAATTGTGTTTATATGTGAATTTTTTAAAAGTAGAGAAATGAGATAAGTAATGGGTTGGAACTACAATCTTCAAATTTATTCTCTGAATAAATGCTTATCTGCATATAAAGTAAGACAAATATTATTTGAACCATAATTGCTCAATATTATGTATTTTATTAAGATAAATATGTTTAAAGAAATGTAAGAAGAAAGATAAGGGGAATATGTTTTATTTCCTATACTGGGATTACAAAGTAACAATTGTTTGCAAAAGTATAGAAATAAAAAAGTTGATTTCATATGATGAAATGGAATTAGTTAATAGTAATTAAAGGAATTTTGAAGTTTCTAACTCTGTTCTCAGTATTTTTTTTCTCTGAAATCTTTGTAGTCATTTCCCTAGGCTGATAAAATGTGCTTCATTGTTTCTCTGCAGCTACAAATTCCTTTCTCTTGAGATCTTGAATTACCTAGTTTCTGGTATATTTATCCAATAAAGCCTGCAGAAATTCTCTGTAAAATATTATTTTTAAAAAATACTGATTACATAGTATTTAATAAATTGCAGTTTTAGTTTACCATTTTTGATTCTTATTATTGTTATGTGCTGTGGACTCATAGAGACCCCTCCTTGAGTTTCTGAGGCACTATCACTATAGAAGTAGATTTTGGTATTTCCCTTACTGCCATTTTAATTTCATTATGTTTGTTATGTTTTGACTGTCTTTATTGCTTGTTTTATATCCCATGTTAATTACTTGGTTTCTCTTATAAACTAATTTTCTCCTTCATTACTCAAGAGAATTTATCTCACATAAAGTAAAAGAAAATCAACAACTTCTGCAAAATATAAACTCTAGTTTCAAGGAAGAAAAATTTACTATGAAAATATCTATTTGGTTACCATTATTCATATACATTTACAAAGCACCACTAACGACAGTGAATATGGTCACAAAAATAGATAAGATACAGTTACTGCCCTTCCAGAGTTTACAATCTAGTTGAATGCATAATAATAAGTATACATTTAATTGTATTACAAACAAGGCACAAAGAAGATAATATGAAAGTAATAAAAAAAAGTATGATATTCAGAAGCCTGGGGTAAGAAAGAATAAGGAAGGGAGAGATTTAAAATAAATAAATAAATAAATAAGTTAAAGTATCTAAGATTTTTTGAATAACCTTTATCCAAACAGGCCAGAACAGTTTTAAGTTCTAACAGATATCTAGTAACATTCTACGGTTTCTCTCTCCTATCAACTAATAAATAATTGAATACTCCAGGCCTTATGCCTCTGGAATTTAGTTGAAAAATGAGTATAATAAGAACACCCACTGAATAAAGCAGTTAGGAAGTTTAACTGAGATCTGTATGAAACACCTGGGAAATTTTATACACCTTTTATTCCTTTTTTTTTTTTTTTCTTGTAAAGTTAGATCATGAAAATGGGGAAAGTGTTGATATGAACAAAGTTAGAGAAACCTAACAATATATTAGTTATAGTGTATCATGACTAAGTAGGGCCCATCCCTGGCACAAAAGGAAGGATTGGACCTATTAGAGAATCTGCTTATGTCAATTTTTATTTAAAATTAAAGGAGGGAAAAAAATGTATGATTAGGTACATACCTGTGGAAAAGCTTTTACAGAAAGACAATGCTGTTGTTGTTGTTTTTAGGTGCTCTCAAGTTGTTTCCAATTTATAGTGACACTATGCATAGTAGAACAAAACACTGCCTGGTCCTGTGCCAGCCTCATGATCCTTGATAAGCCTGAGTGCATCATTGCAGCCACTGTGTCAATCCATTTAATTGAGGGCCTTCCTATTGTTCAATGACCCTCCACTTTACCAAGTGAAAGACAATACTAATTATTGCAAAAAAGCTTTTATCCAACTAAGGATGCAAGATACTTACAAAAGCTAATAAAGAAATAAGGAAAAGGCATCATATTATTTAATAGTGAAATATTAGAAACGTTTTCCTAAAAAGTAAGAGTTGGGGAAAAAAGTATTCTCTCACTACTTTTATTCCCATTGTGGCTGCTACTTTAATGAATTCAGGAAGAAAAAGAAAACATGTGAGGACTATAGAGAAGAAATCGAAGTTTTAACAATTCCAGATATTATACTATGGAACCTGAAAACCAGTAACATGCTGACAAACTAATAGAGTGCATAAGATTTTTAAGGTTATAAAATTGTAATGCACTTATTTACATTCTTATTCAACAGGTAAAAATAATTTAAAAAACTATGATCTAAATAGGATGAAAACAATATGATATATATGAACAGTTTTAACAGATGTACAACTGCTTTGTGGAGAATTATTATTATTATTATTAAAGAAAAGATGTTCTAAGAAAATGAGGACATATATATTATGTTATTGCATTAAAATGTTTTACTATAATCCTTTCCAAATCCATGTTATAGCTAAGAAGCCAATAAGGAGACCTGATGGTTAAGTACTTAGTTGGTAATGGAAAGCTATGTGGTTTCAACCTACCAGCCACTTATGGGAGAAGGATGTGGCAGTCAATTTTGATGAAGATTTATAGTCTTGATAAATTCTGTCAAGATAGTTGAGTAGGCAGACAAGCTACACAGATGCTCTGAAACAAAGCAATAAGAAACAATCAAAAGCTATACAGAAGATGATCCTTGAACCCAGAGCTTTTAAGGGAAAGATAAAGAAGTGAGTTAAATACCAACTAGTAGAAGAACCTGAATGAAAACAGTGAATAAGAGGACAGATGGAGTTGCAGAGTGCTGGCTGTCATGAGGGCACAGTCATTTTTTAATATTTCCTGGTGCCAACCTAAAAATTGGTTCTGCTCACTAAAGACTGCATGGGCAAGACTGCATTAGTGCCTGACAACAAGAAAGGAAAGCAGCGAAGAAGGAGACAAACAAACTTCTGGACTGCCAGAGGCTGTCCTAAGGGCACAGCTAGTTTGAATATTCACAAGCAACAGGCATGACCATTTTGAGTGTATGCAAGTGGCATTCTTACCTAGACAGGTGACATAGGAGTGGGCTCTGCTTGCCAAGGACAGCATGGGCAGCCACACTGGAGGCTGATGACTGGAAAGACAGTAAACATAAATGCAACACCTTCACAATGTTTCTGAGACAACAGACCATCACAGTCCACACAAAAAAAGCAAGATAAAGTATTAGTAGAAACAAGAGACCAGGATATAAATGCAGAATACAAATCTGAGGAAGAAGAGCATTGGAACACCCTGATAAGGAAATCAAAAGAATTACATTTGGTTACCTTCAACAGACAGAGAGACAGAGTAAGGAAAATTCTGACAAGATTAAGGAAAACACTGGAAAAATTAAAGAAAACACAGACAAACCTCTAGAACAACTGAGGAAAACAATACAAAGGCAAATTGACAAAGTAAACAAACAAACAAACAAAAATACAAATGATACAAAAACAACAAATAGAAATCCAGAAGATTAATACTAAGATTTCAGAAATAAATAATACATTGAATGGGCAGAGGAGTAGAATTAAATCAATGGGAGACAGAATGAATGAGATTGAAGACAAATACCTGAATATTAGTTTGTTAACGGATCAATAATAAAAAAAAAAAAAAATCAAAACAAATTGTAGAATTCCTAACACTCATGTGGGATACCATCAAGAAGAATAATGTACAAATAATCAGAATTTCAGAACAGGAAGAGACTGATAAACCATAGATAAAATTTTCAAAGATTTTTTTGGAAGAGAATTTCCCTAATAAGATGAACAATGAGATATATCCATTCAAGAAGTTCAACGAACCCCAAAAAGAATAGACCCCAAAAGAAAATCAGCAAGACCTATCATGATCAAGGACACCAAAACCAAAGACAAAGAGAGAATATTATCACCAATTTGACCTTATAGACGTCTACAGAACACTTCACCTAATAACCGCAAAATACACATTCCTTTCCAGCACACATGGAACATTCTCAAGACAGACCATATGTTAGGGCAACAAAGCAGGCCTCAATAAATTTTAAAACACTGAAATACTGCAAAGCATCTTCTCAGATCACAATGCTATAAAATTGGAAATCACAGAAGCAGAAGGGGAAAAACAAAGTTACTTACAAAGGACAACCAATAAGACTAAGCTCTGATTTCTTGGCAGAAATCAGGGAGGTAAGAAGGCAATGGGATGATATACATATATATATATATATATATATATATATATATATATATATATATACCCTTGAAAGGAAAAAAATCTCCCAGCAAGAATTATATAGTCAGCAAAATTTTCCCTCAAATATGAGGGTGGAATCGGGAAATTTGCAGATAAGCAAAAATAAAGGGAATTTGTTAAAACCAGACTAACTTTACAAAAAATGATAAAAGGAGTCCTTGAGACAGAAAACCAATAACAGCAAACAACAACCGATCATTAACACACATGATAACATAACCCAGAATCCAACCCAGTTATAGAAGTATCTAAAGTAGGATAAGCTTACAAGACTATAAACAGGAAACCAAAGACATGAATTGGTAAATGACAACAGATACAAACTAAACAGAGGGAATAAATAGTGCAGTTACTGAACTTGTAAATGGTGAGACAGTGAAGACAATTATGAGATAGAATAGATGGTGTTAAACTTGGGAAGAAAATTATTAATCACAGGGTAACCTCAAAGAAAAAAAATAAACCTTCACATCAAAATAAAAAAGAGGACATGGACAAACATTTAGCAAGTACTGAAAAGTAACAAGAAGGAGATGATAAGACAACTCATAAATAAAATGGGCTCAGTACAGAAAACTATATGGAACAAAGAAATCTTCAACACCATGAAAAAACACATAATAAATCACATCAATAAATTCATACTTGTTGATAATTCCACTGAATGGCAATGGATTAAATGCACCACTCAAGAGATGGAGGGTCACAGACTGGACAAGAAAAACCCACCAATTTGCTGTTTACAAGAGACTCAGCTTAGAAACAAAGACAAAAATAGATTAAAAATCAAAGGTTGGAAAAAGATATACCAAGCAAAAAGCAACCAAAAAAGGGCAAGAGGGCAAAATAAATTTCTGATAAAGTAGACTTTAAGACAAAAAACCACCATAAGGGAAAAAGAAGGACATTATATAATGATTAAAGGATCAATTGAACAAAAGGACATAACCATAACAAATATCTACACACCCAAGGAAAAAACCCCAAAATTCATAAAGCAGATTTTAACAGAATTATAAAGACAAATTGATGAATCCACAGAAATAATTGTTGTTGTTATGTGCCGTGGAGTCAGACCCGACTCATAACGACCCCTCCTTGGGTTTCCGACCCAGTATCACTATGGAAGTAGATTGCCCCATCTTCCTTCCAAGGAGTGGCTGGTGGGTTTGAACCACCAGACTTCTGGTTAGCAGTCAAGTGTCTTAGCCACTATGCTACCAGAGCTTCTAAACTTTAATACACCACTTTCAGTAAGAGATAGACCACCCAGAAAGAAACTCAATGAAGATGCAAAAGAGCTATATAATATGATCACCAATTTAACCTTATAGATGTCTACAGAACACTTCACCTAATAACCACAAAATACACATTCTTTTCCAGCACACATGGAACATTCTCAAGACAGACCATATGTTAGGCAACAAAGCAGGCCTCAATAAATTTAAAAACACTGAAATACTGCAAAGCATCTTCTCAGATCACAATGCTATAAAATTGGAAATCAACATTAGGAAGACCAATGGAAAAAGAGCAAACACATAGAAACTGAATAACACCCTCCTCAAAAATGACTATGTAATATAAGAAATAAAAAAAAATGATATTAAAATTTTACTTGAATCAAATGAAAATGAAAATACAACATACAAAAATCTTTGGGACATAGTAAGATCAGTGATCAGAGTGCAATTTATAGCAATAGAGATACATACATCAAAAAGGAAGAAAAAGCCAAAATAAGCACCTTAACCCAGTATCGCCAACAATTAGAAGAAGAACAGCAAAAAAGGCCTTGTCACCAGAAGAAAAGAAATAATAAAAATTTGAGAGAAATAAATGAAACAGAAATTAGAAAGACAATTTAAAAAATCAACAAGACAATGGAAGTTGGTTTTTTGAACAGATGAGAAAAATGACAAACCATTGGCAAATTTAACAAAGAAAAAGGAGAAGAAACAAATAACACAAATAAGAAATGAAAGAGGTGATGTCACAACAGAACAAACAGAAATAAAAAGAATAATATAATGATACTATGAAGAATTGTACCCCACCAAATTTGAAAACCTAGAAGAAATGGACAGATTTCTGGAAACACACTACTCACCTAAACTAACACGAAGTGAGGTAAAAAATCTGAACAGACCAATAACAAAAGAAGAAAATGAACAAGTGAAAAAAATTACCAAGAAGAAAACTCCTGGCCCAGACAGTTTCAGTGGAGAATTCTACCAGTCTTTCAGAGAAGAGCTGACTCCAATCTTACTCTAATTATTTCAGAACATAGAAAAGGATGGAGCCCTCCCAAGTTCATTTTATAAAGCAAGCATAACCCTGATACCAAAACCAAGCAAAGATAGCACTATAAATGAAGACAACACACCAATAACTCTCATGAATATAGATGCAAAAAATCTTCAACAAAATCCTAGCCAATACATGCCAACAATTTATCATAAAAAGAATACATCATGACAAGTGAGATCCATACCAAGTGTACAAGGATGATTCAATATTAGAAAACCAATCAATGTAATCCATCACATAAGTAAAATAAAGGAAAAGAATCACACCATCGTATCAATAGATGCAGAAAAAGCATTTGATAAAATCCCACACCTGTTTCTGATAAAAACTCTCAGAAAAAATAGGAATAAAAGGGAAAATCCTCAACATAATAAAAGGCATATATGCAAAAACAATAGCCAACATTATTCTCAGTGGAGATGGAATGACAACATTCCACTTGCGAACAGGAACAAGACAGAGATGCCCTCTATCTCCACTTCAATTCAACATTGTGTTGGAATATGATAAGCCAGGGCAATAAGGCAAGAAAGGGAAATCAAAGACATCCAAATTGGTAAGGAGGATGTGAAACTATCCTATTTGCAGATGATATGATCCTGTACATAGAAAACCCTAGACTCAGCAAGAAAACTATTGGAGCTTACTACAAGATTTAGCATAGTGGCAGGATATAAGATCAACATACAAAGATCTGTTGGATTTCTCTACACCATGAAAGGTGTCTAAAAAAGGAAATAAGAAAATCAATGCCATGTACAATAGCTACCAAAAACATAAAATACTTGGGAATAAATCTTACCAGGAACACAAAAGATTTATACAAAGAAAACTACAAAACACTATTTCAAGAAACAGAAAGAGATCTACATAAATGGAGGAACAAGCCATGCTCATGGTTAGGAAGATTGATCACTGTGAAAATGTCAATACTACCTGAAGCATTCTATATATTCAATGCAATCCCAATCCAAATTCCCTCAATATATAAAAAAAAAAAAAAAAAAAATCACTGATTTTAATATGGAATGGAAAGAGACCTTAGATAAACAAAGCACTAGTGAAGAAGAACAAAGTGGTCTCATACTTCCAGATCTCAAACTTACTATACAGCCATAGTTGTCAAAACAGCTTGATATTAGTGCAATGACAGAGAGTGGAACAGAATTGTGAACCCAGACATATATCCATCAACCTATGGGAAGTTGATTTTTGGCAAAGGCCCAAAATCCTTTCAATGGGAAAAAGATAGCAAATTTCATAAATAGTGCTGTAAAAACTTGATTTATATTTGCAGAAAAATGAAACAAGACCCATACCTCATACCACAGACAAAAACAGACTCCAGCAGATGGATCCAAGACTTAAATGTGAAACCTAAAACTATAAAGTTCATCATAGAAAAAATAGGGTCAAAGTTAGGGGCCCTAATTTATGGCATAAACTGTCAAGCATAACCCAAGATGCACAAACAGCAGACTATAGATGAGATGACAGGGACCTTCCAAAAATTAAATTCTTGTGTGCCTCAAGAATCTCCAAAAGAGTGAAAGAGGACCTATATAATGATTAAAAAAAAGAAAAAATTGGCAATTATATATTAGACAAGGGACTTATCTCTAAAATTGGTAGAAAACTCCAACACCTCAACATCAAAGAAACAAACAATCCAATTAGAATGGGCAGAGACAGAACATACACTTCACCAAAGAAGATATTCAAGCATCCAACAAACAAATGAAAAAATGCTCACATTTATTAGCCGTTAGAGAGATGCAAATCAATACAACCATGAGATACTGTTTTGGTTACTCCACGTTGCTCTAACAGAAAATACTGCAAATGATATGGTTTTAACAAACTGGAGTTTATTCTCTTACATTTTTGGAGGCTGGAAGACCAAGTTCAAATTGCCAGACTCTAGGGGCTGAGTGAAAGGCCTTTGGTCATGGGCTTCACCTTTGCCTCTTGTTTCCAGCCCACTGGAACTGGAGGTTTTCTTCATTCATGCATCTGCTGGCTGCTGAGGCTGATAAACCCAAGGTCAACAAGTAAAAATGAACACCACTCATACTAAACCACATGGCAGGCCATTGACTCAAGTCCATTAAGAGTCCTAAGATTGGCGAACTACAATGGCAGGCTGCTGAACAATGACCCAACTACATGCAGCTTTCAAGCTTGCCAAAAGCTCCAGACTGTTCCTAAAGCTTCCCCTTATATACTGGGAGTAGGCCATATACTCAACTATTCTAGTAGATTCCATCATGGAGTTGATTATCAGTCTCATCACGAGGAATGCTACATCTAGCTGCCCAGCCAAGTTGATACATAACCTTAAAAAACCAGGCCCAGCCAAGTTGACACATAATCTTAAAAAACACAGATATCATCTCAACCCAGGATTAATAGCAAAATTTAATGAGACAGAAAATAACAAATGCTGGCGAGGGTGTGGAGAGATTGGGATTCTTGTACACTGCTGTTGGCAAGTTGTCTCTGACTCATAGCAACCCCTCCTTGGGTTTCCAAGGTGGTATCACTATGGAAGTAGATCACCCAATCTTCCTTTCCAGGAGTGGCTGGTGGATTTGAACTGCCAATATTTGGGTAGCAGTCAAGTGCCTTAGGCATTACGCCACCAGAGCTGCTGCTAGTGGGACTTTAACATGATGCAACTATCGTGGAAATTGGTATGTTGCTTCATTGAAAATTTGGAAATAGAAATACCTTTTGATCCAGCAATCCCACTACTAGGTACATATCCTAAAGAAGTAAGAGACAGGACATGAACATGTATATGCACACCCATGTTCATCTGTTCACAATAGCGAAGAGATGGAAACAACCTAAGTGCACATCAATGGAGGAATGGATAACCAAACTGTGGTACTTACACACAATGGAGTACTATGCAACCCTAATGAATAATGTAGAATCTGCAAAATACCACATAATGTGGATGAACTTGGAGGACATTATGCTGAATGAAATAATTCAATTGAGAAGGATAAATATTGTGTTAATCCACTATTGTTAAAAGTCAAGGAAAAGTTTATAAATAGAAATAAACTTTCTTTGCTTGTTACCAAGGATATAGGAGGGGAGGGAAGGGGAGAGAAAATTCCTAGATAGGTTGGAAAACAATAATAAAAAAAAATATGTTTGTGTGTACATGTAGGGGTGTGTGTGTGTGTGTGTGTGTGTATCTCCCAAAGACTATTGGTGTTTACCGAGGGTAGGTGGGAGGGAGGAAGGGAAAGTTTTGTTTCAGGGGATCGAGTTTATGTTAATGGTGGTGGAATATTTTGGAAAAGGGTAACAATAATGGTAGCACAACACAAAAATTATCATCGATGTCCCCGAGCTATAAATGTGGGAGTTATTATGTTGGCAAGTGTCTTGTGTATGTTTAAAAGTAAAATAAAATAAAAATTAAAAAAAATAAAAGTAAAAAACAAAATTATAGTTTTGGAAACCCTCTAGGGCAGTTCTACCCTGTCCTACAGGGTCTCTATGAGTCAGAATTGACTTGATGACTATAGGTTGAATATTGTCAGTGTATTACATGTTGAAATTTGAAATAGATGTCTGAGTTCTTACTACTCACCTCCCAAATTTTCTTTTAAACCAATTCTATATTTTAGCAACAATGTAGTTCAGGTACCAAATCCTATATCACTTAGGAAACAGAAAATACAAGTAGTACCAGCTTATATCATGACTCTCTCACATATGTAATCCAGAGAAAATTCTGAATAAAGGCAGATCACAGTTAGTAGAGACTCTGTTGTCTTCTATCTTTTTCCTGTGCCCTGCTTAGCATGAGGTTCCAACTTCATGGCACAAATGGCATGCACATTTCCATCTATAATGTGTATGTTTCAAACAACTGGAAGGACAGTGAAAAGGCTGTTTATACCCATTTAATAACCTTCCCAGCTAACTCAGGTATCCATTTTTGCTTATATATCTATTACTCCTTTTAGCTGAAAGAGAATCAGCAATTTCTTATATTTTAGCTGGCTTACCCAGCTAAATAAACTTAGCTAAACCACTAAATTACTTAGCTAAACCACTAAAATAAATGATTTTAGTGGTTTATCAGGGTTATTTCTCTCCATTCCCCAAATGTTTTCTGGATTTCCGAATGGCTGAATTGCTGGAATAGTAGTTAGAGAGGAGTAGTCAGTTTACATGCTGATCCCTTACATGAGTGTCTCCCTGGCCTTTAAGCAGGTGTCTGTCACACTTTAGCCAAAGGGCAAAATGCAGGGTTTGCTAGAGAAGCTTTCTGTGTTCTGGGCTCTGTTAAAAGCTAGAGTTTACCTCCAAGTAACTCAGCACTATTTTGGTTCTTTCTAATCCAGTCTTGCCTGCTTCCTTTCTCAGTTTCTGATAAATCTGCTACCATCTCCAGGCTCACATGGGAGACCTTCTGGCTCCCAAAGGGTGGAGCATGCAGGAATCTTTGGATTGTTCCCAAGGGACATGAAAGCTGCAAAAGAAATTCTGGTCTTCTTGCCTAAAAAGTGCGGCTGCACTTTTTAATGTGCTACTGCTAAGCCATTGTTTCTGCTGTCAAAGATCAAAATGAATAGCATAGCACAAAAATCCATGTCTTAAGACTTGTTTCTTCATTTTATATAACCTTTCTTCATTGCATACTTTCCTTCTTTTGGCTCAAACTCAAAAACTAGAGGAAAGCAAATTGAGTCTAATCTCTTTTTCATCCCTGTTTCTTCTCCTTTGCCTTCCTTACTTCTGAATTCAGAAGAGTTATCTACTTCTGCACCTTGTCAGTTAGGAACCTGTTGAGAACATATTCTAATGATTGCTCACTGTATTTGCAGTTGCCTTCCCTTCCTCTGAGCAATAAGTCAGAGAGCTCAACCTTAGTGAAAGGACAACCAAATAAATTATTTTAAAGAGGAAAGAAAAATTATACTTTGCAGCATTTCCTAAATTACTTTTCATATTGCTGGCTCTAGGCCATTGGATATTATTTTACATGGATTTTCATTATTCTCAAACTCACCTGATTCTCAAGTTTCACAAATGAAACAAAAAAATTCAACACACTGTGTCTTACAAATTTTGCCAACTCAGAAAACCTAAAGAGACCAGTGCTTTTTCCCTTGTTTGGATCTGTTGCTTATGAAAAGAGTAGGAGTTTGTTTCAGTTTAGTGCCTACTGCTCCCTCAGGGAAATATGGGTGGAAGAACTTTGGGGCACTAGGCTGAAGAAAGCAATAGTGAGGTGATTCCACTCTAAGTTGGGATTGGCTTTCTCAAACAGCATATAAAAAGAAATACTTCTTACCAATACAAATAATATGAATTTTTCAGTCTATTTGCTGTTCACTAATGATAATTTTTAATTATTCTAATGGAAAATTCTTCTTTCATTCTGTTTTCAGTACAACATTTCTTTCTGTTGACGGACATTGGATGATGATGTGCCCAAATCATTTCTCTACTTATATCTAGGCTTGATCTCAGATATCACAGTGATGTCTGTGGGGTAGTGTGGTATATAAAGCTATCATCCAAAATTCGCTTCTTAAGTTTTTGGCCTAAAACTTTATCGAAAAATAGATAAAACTATTTAAACATTTGCAATGAGCCAGACATTTCCCTTGGTCCTTCATGTGTTTTGTCTCATGTACTCCTCATAATCCTGTCAATGTCTATTTTACAGCTTAGAAGACTGAGGCACAAAGAGATTAAGTAACTTGTTTGAACTCACACAGATGGAATGTGGTGGAATCAACCCAAGTCACTTGGCCAAAAATCTGTGAGTCACACATCATGTAATATTACTTCCATAGTGATACTGCCTCGGAAACCCAAGGAGAGGTCACTATGAGTCTGGTCCGACTCAATGGTATATAACAACTGCAACATATTTACTAATCAGGTAAAATTACTGCCCTGAAAGTTACTTCTTAAGATCCTGAATTGTAATTGATTGGTTAAAATTTTTCATTCTTGGATGGGAGAAATTGTTTTGGAGGACAACCATTCTACTCTGTAATAGAACTCAGTATTTCCATACATTACTGGCTGGATTTCTCTTCAAGTGTATATGACAAGGATAGGTACAAATTACTTGAAATGTATTAAAGATGGGGAGGTATTGATTAGTCTTGAAAGAGTTACAGGGATTTTTCAGTTGAGCAAAGCTTCTGTTAAGTGATTCATCTACCAGCTATATGATCTAGTCTTGAGATGTAAATGATAGGAGAAAAGGGAGAGATTATGTACCAACAACTCTTATGAGAACAAAAAGAAGAGAAAGAATGGATAAATAATTAGAGAGAGATAGTATTTAAAAGCAAATTTAAGGAGAAAGAATTGAGAATGTTTACAGAAAGAGGAAAATCAGTGCTACTAAGGAGGAAGAGATTAGACATAACATGGACGAAAGGGGAAAAATTGATGGAGGCAAGTTTGAAAAGAGATAGGATGTTGGCATTCTATTTTATGGCAAAATATCACTGTCAATCAATTAATGATTCTTTTGAAATAATTAGCTCTAGGACGATGGCACATAACAACAACAAGATGATTAAAGGGTTCTCTTAATAGCAACATGGGAGATGATTCAAGGGAGAAGCAGTTTTGGAATATTTAGTGGAATATCAAAAGCATTCAAGATACTGAAAGCAGGGTACATTGGATTACTTAATTTGCATTTTCTGAATTTTATGATAGGAGATAATTCAAATGAAAAACAGTTTTTGGTGTATAGAGTGGGAGAATTGAAATCTTGGGTACATTGTAATCAGTGAGCATTTAATTTTTAATTAATTCATTTAGGCAAAATAGAGGTACAAATAAATAAGTTGGAGAGCTGCAAAGATGAATTTCACCTAATATAGACATTTTATTATGATCAGTCCGTTTAGGAAAATTCATTGGAATTTTAACATTTAAGAGGCAATTACAGACAAATATATATCAGATTGGAAGTAATGTAACTAATGTGAATGGATGAAATTTTTCAATGCTATACAAAACTACTTAGTAACTGGTATGCTGCATTTCTATTCCATCTACATATAATAGAAAAATTACCATGAGAATTTATCTTCTTGGTTATTCACTCTCATAAATTTAGCTGCACTTACTTTTGTATAATACTTTTCACCATCATGTATCTTGATCTGTCAGCCACCACTAGAATCTTTGGCTGAATTCTGAAATAAGTAAGTGCCATGGATAAAGTTAAAGAATTCTTATAAAGAGTGTTTTAAGGAAAAAATACCTTCTCAGAATGACTCAGCTTGGCATTTCTAAAATGTTTTTATTTTTCACTGTAAAAAGCAGAAAGGGTCAGTGGAACAAATAGTATTTACAACCTTAAATGTTCCAAAGCCACGGAACAATTTTCCAGGGGTTGGATCGGAGTTCTTGTGGTTGACACTTATTTGGGCTTTGTACAATCTTGATAGACAGCTACTGTTACCCTCTCTTGCTTTTACGTGTCCTGAATAGCACACTATAGTTCTCTCCCTGGAAGTTGTTAAACTCCCTAGAAAACGAGGGTGAATTGTTTCCTAAGTTTTAGTTGTAACTGCAATGTCATTTGATCACAATTAGTATTTATAAGCAGATTCTTTTCTGTCTTGTGAATGTTCTTCACTATTCCTTCTATTTGGTGTTGTACTATCAAAATAAGTCATTCTGAGATAAAAATGAAGAATTCATGTATATGAGTAATCATTGAAACATTTTAATTGGGTAGGGAAACAGTGCCATAATAGCTAACATTGACTAACTAGAGAAGCTTAATAGTCAAGTAAAATTATAAAAAATTATATTCAAAGATTAGCCTGTAAGGTAAAGGTAATTTAACGGGCTCTCATGGTGTCATCAGGAGCCCTGGTGGTGCAATATTAAGCTCTTGGCTCACAAAGAAAAGCCAGTGGCATAAACATCTCAGCTATTCCCTGGGAAAAAGTTAAGGTAGTCAGCTTCCATAATCTTTTCACCCTTATAAATCTTATGGGGTCATTCTACTATGACCTGTAGGGTCTCTAATTGTTGGAATCAATTTGACGACAATGGATTTGGTTTCAGGATGTCATCAGAAAACAAAATCTTAATAAACCCTCCTAAGGGTAAGTTATATTAGTTTCACAATGTCGTTCACCTTCCAATTCCCCAAATGTCATAACTGACAAAAAAAAAAAAAAAGAAGAAATTGGATGTAGTAACAGAGAATGTTTATTTTATATAGGCTTTGTGTCTTTCAGATACAATTGTAGTTGGAATTTTCTTTTTTTTTTACCATAAATTAATGAAGTGAGAATTATTATACATACATACATACATATATATGTATATATACATATATATACATACATATATATATTCATACACACACACACACACACACACACACACATATATATATATATATATATATATGTTTATCTATTATGATTTGGGTGAAAGTGTACAGAGCAAATTCATCTTCCATACAGTAGTTTATATACACTTTGTCTCATGACACTGACTGTAATCTCTCACAATGCAAAATCTCTCTTCCCACTTCCTCCCTATAGTCACCTCTTCCTTGTGTCCTTCCATCCCATGCATTCCTGACCCCCCCAGCTGTCTCCCTGTTCATACACAGCCCTTCTGTTCTCCCATGATTGATCTCTCCAAAAAGTGTATCTACCTAATGTAAATGTTCAGCTCATATATCTGTCTTTTGTTTGGCTGGAAACCACAGCAGTGGGTTCAATTCCAGACCTCAAAGGAAACTAGGCACCAGAGTCTCAGGGCTTTCACCAGGCTCTATCAGGCCAGCAAACCTGGTCTTTTTTATTTTATTTTTTAAGACTTTGAGTTTTCTTCCACAATGTCCTCCCACTCTGTCCAGGATCTCTTACATACATCCACATCCAAGTGGCCGACAGTGGTAGCTTAGCAGCATCTAGTTCTTCTGGTCTCATAGTTATATAGATTGAGGATTACATGGTGTACTAGTCACTTGGACTAATTATTTCCATGTGTCTTTGGTTTTCTTCATTTTTTTTTTTCTTTGCTCTGCATGAGGAGAGACCCATCATTACATCTAGATGGCCACTTGCAAGCTTTTAAGATACCAGTTGCTACTCGCCAAAGTAGGATGTGGAACAATGGTTTGTGTAGTATGTTATATCAATTGAGCTTGCTATCCCCTGTGACCATGATCCTGAGGCCACAGGTCCAACTACTCGCTCCCTCTGGGTAGCTGGCTGTGCCCAAGAAGTGACAACAAACTTATCGCTTATCAGCTCTACTATGTACCTGAAAATTCTTGCATAACATACCAATACACTTGTAGAAACATTGTCTGCCAACCCTATACATGGTCATGGATACACTCTGCCCGGCATAGACACACTTAATTATTCAGCTTGTCCACCCATCTGTTCACCTGTAGACAAATGTTTCACCTGTAGATAAATGTTTGTTTCACTGACAATAGCGTACTATATGTGCAAAAGTGTTTGTCTTGGTTGTCTATACCTCCCATTCACCTCTCTATGTCTTCCTCTTCTTCAATGCCACCATGTTGATCACTCACATTTGGTACATTGACCTTGCCTTCACCCAAATCAATATTTGTCTCTATCTATCTACCAGTATTCCCTCCCCTCCCCTCCTACTCCTGGTAACTGACAAAGAAAATTTCTTTCCATATATAAACCTTTTCTTGAATTTTTACAGCAACAGACTAATACAATATTTGTCCTTCTGTGATTGACTTAATTCACTCAGCATAATATCCTCAAAATTCATCCATGTTATACACTGTTTTGTAGATTCTATGTTATTATTTAGGGTTGCATAGTATTTCCTTGTGTGTATATACCATAGTTTGTTAATCCATTCTTCTGTTGGTGGTCACCTAGGCTTTTTTCATGTTTTTGCTACTGTAAATACTGCTGTGATGAACATGGGTGTGTATATATTTTTTCTTGTCCTTACTAATTTGGATTCCTTTGGTTTTCCTTACTTACCTTATTGCCCTGGCTAGGATTTTCATCCTTTTCTATGTTCTGGAATAGTTTAAGTGGGATTGGTGTCAGTTCTTCTCTGAATTTTTAGTAGAATTCTTCAGTGAAACCGGCTGGGCCAGGACTTTTTTTTGTTGGTGGTAGTTTTGTTATGACCTGTTAAATTTCTTCTTTTGTTATGGTTCTGTTCAACTTTCTCACCTAAGTCTGTGTTAGTTTAGGTAAGTAGTGTGTTTCTAGAAATCTGTCCATTTCTTCCAGATTTTCAAATTTGTTAGAGTGCAGTTCTTCATAATATCTTGATATTGTCCTTTGTATTTCAGTTGTTTCTGTTGTAATGTGGCCCATTTCATTTCTTATTGGTGTTATTTGAATTGTCTCCCTCTTTTCCTTTATTAAATTTGCCAGTGGTTTGACAATTTTATTAATCTTTTCAATAAACCAACTTCTAGTCTTGTTGACCTTTTCTATTGTCTTTCTATTTTCTATTTAATTCATTTCTGTTTGAATCTATATTATATTTCTTCTCTTTTGGTGACTGTAGGTTTTTTTTGCTTTTTTTTTTTTTTTCTAATTGTTGGAGATGTTGGTTTAAGGTGTTGATTTTGGCTCTCTTCTTTTTTGAGGTGTGCATTTATTGCTATAAATTGATCTCTGATAACTGCTTTTGTTGTGTTCCAAGATTTGGTATGGTGTGTTTTCATTCTCATTTGATTCAAGGATTTATTTATATTTTTATTTTTTATATTTTTTCTATTACACAGCTGGGAGGTCTGATGGCATAACTCTGAAGGCATTTGACTGCTAACTAGAAGGCTTGCGGTTCAAATCCACCAGCCACTCCTCAGAAGGTAGGTTGGGCAATCTACTTCCATAGCGATACTGCCTTGGAAACCCAAGGTGGGATCACTATGAGTCGGATCCAACTCGACAGCAGTTAGGTTTGTTTTTTTGGTCTATTACTCAGTCATTCTTAAGGAGTGTTTTTCAGTTTCCATGTGTTTGCTGTTTTTCCATTCATCTTCCTATTGTTGATTTCTAATTTGATAGCACTGTGATCTGAGAAGATGCTTTGCAGTATTTCAAAGTTTTTAAATTCATTAAGGCTTGCTTTATGGCCTAACATATGGTCTATCATGAAGAATGTTCCATGTGCACTGGGAAAGAATTGATATTGTGCTGTTGTTAGGTGAAGTGCTCTGTAGATGTCTATAAGATCAAGTTGGTGGAGTGCAGTTTTTAGTTCTGTGTCTATGTTCAATTTTTTTTTCCAGTTTTTCTATCTTTCATTGAAAGTAGTGTATTAAAGTCTCTTCCTATGACTGTGGAGTCATCTATTTGTCTTTTCAAATCTGTTAAAGTCTGATTAAAGTATTTTGGGGATCTTCTATTGGGTCCATGGATATTTATTATGGTTATATCTTCTTCTTCAATTGACCCTTTAATCATAAAATGCCCTTCCTTTTCTTTTATGGAATTGGTGGTTCTTACTCAGTAAGTGGAGCTGCAGATGATGTAGGTGTGGTTGGGTCATATGGGCATGTTTGCTGTCTCCTACGCAGACAAAAAAAAAGAATAAAAAACCTTCTAAAAAGTAAAAACAAGTGGACAAAAAACACATTTCATTCACACAGAGGAACAATCACCAAAAAGAGAAGAAAAAAAAAAAAAGACAAAAGACAATAAATGAGAGAAAATATTTAAAGAAATACATTTAAAAGCCAAAAAGAATATTCATAGAAAAAGAGGGGGGTCCTGCAATATCTGTGGAGGGAACAATAAGAGAAAAGAGGTACAGCAGGAGAATAAATAAGGGAACAATGGGAAAAAGGCAAAAAGAAAAATAAGGAATGGGAAGAATTACAAGAAAGAAAAAAAATGGGAACCAAGATCAGAGAAGATAGAAAAATCTGAAAACTAGAACCTGGGAAAGGAAGAAGAAACAATAATAATAAAAAGGACAAAAAAGAAGGAAGAGAAAAATAATAGTAATTTTGTTATTGTTGTTAGGTGCCATAGAGTTGTCTCTGACTCATAGCAACCCTATGCATAGCAGAATAAAACACTGCCCGGTCCTGAGCCAACTCCACAATTCTTGCTACACTTGAGCCCATTGCTGCTCCCACCATGTCAGTCCACCTCCTTGAGGGCCTTCTCCTCCTTCATCGGTGCTCCACCTTACTAACCATGACATCCTTCTCCAGGGAATGGTCCCTTCTGACACATGACCAAAATATGTGAGATGCAGTCTGGCCATTCTCGCTTCCAAGGAGTTTCTGGCTGCAACTCCTCTAGGACAGATCTATTAGTTCTTTAGCAATCCATGGTACTTTCAGCAATCTTCGCCAACACCACAGCTCAAAAGCATCAACTCTTCTTTGGTCTTCCTTGTACTTGGTCATGATTTATTAGGTTTTTTGATATGGTGTTGGATTCTTTGAAGATTTGTATGTCTTTTGTGTTTATTCAAGAAGGGTATTGGTCTATTGTTTTCCTTTTTAGTTGCGCTGTTACCTGTATCAGGGTTATGCATACTTTATAGAATGAATGTGAAAGGATTCCTTCCTTTTCTATGTTCTAGAATAATTTGAGTAGGATAGATGTCAAGATGTCATCTCTTCTCAGAACATTTGATAGAATTCACCAGGAAGTCATCTGTGCCAGAACTTCTTCTTTTTTTTTTTTTTTTCTCTTTTTAAATGGAGAATTTCTTTGAATGATCTGCTCAATTTCTTCTTTTGCTATGGATCTGTTCAAATTTTCTGTCTCAGTCTGTGTAACCTTTGGTAGGTTTTGTGTTTCTAGAAATTTGTCCTTTTCTTCTAGATTTTCAAATTTGTTAGCATAGCACTCACATGCATATGAGGGGATTGAAAATACCATGGCTTGTGTCAGGCATACCTTAGTTCTCAAGGAGACATCTTTGCTCTTCAGCACTTGAAAGAGGTCTTTTGTGGCCAATTTTCTCAGTTCCATATGTCGTCTGATGTCCTGACTGCTGTTTTCATTGGCTTTGATTGTAGAACCAAGCAATATGAAGTCCTCCACAATTTCAATCTTTTCTCCATTTATCGTAATGCTGCTTATAGGTCCAGTTGTGAGGACTTTTGTTTTTTTATATTGAGATGTAATCCATACTGCAGACTGTATTTTTTAATCTTCATCAGTAAGTACTTCAAGTCATCTCCACTTTCAGCAAGGTAAGTTGTGTCGTCAGTGTATCGCAGGTTGTTAATTATTCTTCTTCCAATACTGATGGCACATTCTTCTTTATGTAGTCCAGCTTCTTGGATTATTTGCTAAGCATGCAGAGTGAATAAGTATGGTGAAAGGATACAACCCTGACACACTCCCTTCTAGATTTTAATCCATCAAGTGTTCCCATTTTCTGTTTGAACGATAGTCTCCTGGTCTATGTACAGGTTCCTCATGAGCACAATTAAGTATTCTGGAATTCCCATTCTTCTCAATGTTATCCACAATTTGTTATGATCCACACAATCAAATGCCTTTGCACAGTCAACAAAATAAAAGTAAACATCTTTCTCGTATTCTTTACTTTGAGCCAAGATCCATCTGACATCAGCAATGATATCCCTGTTCCACAGCCTCTTCTGAATCCAGCCTGCACCTCTGGAAGTTCTCTGTCAATATAGTGCTGCAACAGTTTTTGAATCATCTTCAGTAAGATTTTACTTGCATGCAATATTAATGATATTATTTGATAATTTCCATATTCTGTGGGATCGGCTTTCTTTGGAATGGGTACAAATATGGATTTCTTCCAGTCAGTTGGCCAGGTAGCTGTCTTCCAAATCTCTTGGACAAGTGAGTGCCTCCAGCGGCACATCCATATGTTGAAAAATCTCAATGGGTATTCTGTCAATTCCTGGAGTGTTGTTCCTCACCAATTCCCTCAGTGCAGCTTCGACCTCTTCCCTCAATACCATTGGTTCTTGAATATATGCCATCTCCTTAAATGGATGGACATCAACCAGTTCTTTTTGGTACAGTGACTCTGTGTATTCCTTCCATCTTCTTTTGATGCTTCCTGCATCATTCAATATTTTTCCCATAGAATCTTTGAATAACACAACTTGAGGCTTAAATTTTTTCCACAGTTTGTTCAGCTCAAGAAATGTAGAGCATGTTCTTCCCTTTTGGTTTTCTAACTCCAGGTCTTTGCACATTTCATTATAGCACTTGGCTTTCTCTGCTAGAGGTGCTCTTTGAAATCTTCATTCAACTCTTTTATCTTGTCATTTCTTCTATTTGCTTTAGCAACTCTTCACTCAAGGGCAAGTTTCAGAGTCTCTTCTGACATCTGTTTTGCTCTTTTCTTTCTTTCTTGTATTTTTAATGACCTCTTGCATTCTTCATGGATGATATGCTTAATGTCATCCCACAATTATTCTGCTTTTCGGTCATTGGTGTTCAATGCATCAAATCTATTCTTTAGATGGTCTCTAAATTCAGGATGCATATATTCAAAATCATATTTTGGCCCTCGTGGACTTGTTTTAATTGTCTTCAACTTCAAGTTGAACTTGCATATGAGCAGGATGGTCTGTTACACAGTCAGCTCCTGGCCTGTTTTTGGCTGAAGATACTGAGCTTTTCCATCGCCTCTTGCCACAGATGTAGTCAATCTGATTCCTGTGTACTCAGTCTGGTGAAGTCCACCTGTATAGCCACCACACCATTTCTGTTGTTGAAAAAAAGGTATTTGCAGTGAATAAGTTGCTGGTCTTGCAAAATTCTATCATGCAATCTCCAGCATTATTTCTGTCACAAAGGGGAAATTTTCCACCTACTGGTGATTTTTCCTTGTTTCCAACTTTTGCATTCCAATCACCAGTGATAACTAACACATCTTGATTGCAAATTCTTTCAATTTCAGACTGCAGAAGTTGATAAAAATCTTCAATTTCCTCATCTTTTGCTTTGGTGGTTGGTGCATAAATTTGAATAGCAGTCGCATTATCTGTTCTTCCTTGTAGACATATGGATATCATCCTATCACTGACAGCATTGTACTTCAAGACAGATCTTGAAACATCCTTTGTGATGATGAATGCCATACCATTCCTCTTAAATTTGTCATTCCAGGCATAGTAGGTCATATGGTTTTCTGATCCAAAGTGATCAAAACCAGTCCATTTTCAGCTCACTAATGCCTAGGATATCAATCTTTCTGCATTCCATTTCATTTTGGACAACTTCCAATTTTCCTAGATTCATACTTTGTACATTCCATGCCCCAATTATTAATGGATGTTAGCAGCTGTTCTCAATTTGAGTTGTGCCATGTCAGCACATGGAGGTCTTGAAAGACTTTTTTTATCCATATCATTAAGGATGGTTCTACTCTAATGAAGCAGCTCTTTCCCAGTCCTACTTTGAGTGTCTTCCAACGCAAAAGGCTAGTGTTCCTACACTGTGTCAGACAGTGTTTCCAAACTATTCATAAAGTTGCCCAGTAATTTATCAGACAGTATTTCTCTTCTATTCATAAGGTTCTCCCTGGCCAATTTCTGAGAAGTGGATGGCCTCGTCATTCTTCTTAGTCTGTCTTAGTCTGTAAGCTTCATTGAAACCTGTGCACCTTGTGCAACTCTGCTGACATCTGAAACACCAGTGGCACAGCCTCAAGCCTCATATCAATGTAGAAGCCTCACAGAATGACAACTGACAGACAAGTATTTCTCCCTTAGCTGTAGGAAACCACTACACCCTCCTCTTACCTAAGTCTTACCTGAAACCTGCCACTCTGTAGTCCCCAGCTGCTCCTTGTCTCTCCTTCTCCTGACTCTAGGGGCCTTGGGGCCTAGCCTTGCCTCCCACCCCTTTTTACCTGGATACCCTGCCATTTTTGAGGTCTCCAAGGCCACTCCTTATCCCTCCCTGTCTTGGCTCTTGGCAGCTTGGGGCCTAGCCTTGCCTCCCACCCTTTTTTCCTGGATATCCTGCCACTTCTGAGGTCTTAGATGTTATGGGGGAAAAAAAAAGACAAAAACTGTGCTCCAATTTCTAGCCACTTTTAAAATGGAAGAAAAAAATATCTTCTTGAACCTTGAAACCTAGAAACTATAGTATACCCACTTAGGTTATGAAAACAGTAAATAAAGAATAACTGAAATCAGAAGGGGCAAGGGAAGAAATAAACCCAAATAAAAGAGAAAGTGCATAAGTTTTACGAAAGATAATCAGATAAAGGAGACAAAAACAAACAAACTAAATAATAATAATAATAATAGTAAGGAAAAGGAAAAAAAAAATATCAGAGTTGAGCACCCAGGCTCCATCAGAGCACACAGACTGGGATCGAATTCCTGCCAGCCCAGAAGGTGGGTGGGAGTGAGGGATGGCCACACTTCCATTTACCAAGAGCATGTGGAGTAAAAGAGTAACAAGGGGAATATTGCACCATTCCAGTCGCTTGTGTCAGATGTTTCTGTTGTTCCTGGAAAGTGGAGCCTATTCTTAGGTCTCTGGAATCTGAGAGAATGCTGTCACTTTAAATATCCAAAATGTTCCAACTGCTTGTAACCAGTCAAAATGGCTGCACCCTCTGGACAGCCAAAAGTCTATAGCTCAGCCTGCCTACCTCTTCACTACTTCCTGTTTTATTCACCTGCTACCAGTGCAGTCCTCTATGCAACTTCTGTCTAGCAGGGCCAGTTTTAAGGGTAATTCTTAGGTCCTAACACCACTTGCCAATATCCAAGCTGTCTGTGCTGTCAGGATTGCTGACAGTCTGCAGCAACCTATGTCTCCTTTTTCGGTGTTTTCATGCAGGTTCTTCTACTAGTTGGAGTATAGTCCATTTCTGTGTCTTTCCTTTCAAAGCTCCATGATTATCTTTTGTATCTGTATTCATTGGTTTCCCTTTTATTTGTTGAAGAGTGTCTGTGTAGTTTGTCTGCACATTCTGACATCTTACCAGAAATCTTGACCTTTTGCTTTCTTTATTTATGATGTTCTTGATATCATCCCACAACTCATTTGGTCCTCCATCATTGGTGTTCTGTGTGTGAAATATCTTTTTCAGATAGTCTCTAAATTCAGGTGGTATATAGTCAAGGTCATTTTTTGACTCTTGATTACTTGATTTAATTTTCTTTAGCTTCAACTTGAACTTACATATGAGTAATTGGTGGTTCGTTCCACAGTATGATTCTTGCCTTGTTTTGACTGATGATATTGAGATTCTCAATTGCCTATTTTCATAGATGTAGTTTATTTTATTCCTGTGTATTCCATGTGGCGAGTTCCATGTGTATATATGCCATTTATGTTGTTGCAAAAAAGGTATTCACAATGAATATGTCATTGGTCTTACAGAATTACATCATGATATCTCAAGCATCACTTTTAATAGCAAGATTATCTATTCCAATTATTTATTACTTTCCTTTGTTTTCAACCCTTGCATTCCAACCACCAAAAATAATCAGTACATCATCATTGCATTTTTTTTTATCAAATTCAGACTGCAGAAGTTGGTAAAAGTCTTCAATTTCTTCATCTTTGGATTTAGTGGCTGGTTCATAAATTTCAATACTAGTAGTATTAATTGGTCTTCCTTGTATGCATACATATATTTCCTTTCACTGACAGCATTATACTTCAGGATAGATCTTGAAATTTTCTTTTGGATAATGAATGTGATGCCATTCCTCTTTAATTTTTCATTCCTGACAAAGTAGGTTTTATGATTCTGTGTTTCTAAATAGCCAATAACAGTCCATTGCAACTCATTAATGCCTAGGATATAAATATGTATGCTTTCCATTTCATTTTTGACAACTTCCAATTTTCCTACATTCGTATTTCATACATTCCATTTTCTGATTATTAATGAATGTTTGCAACTGCTTCTTCCCTCTTTGAGTTATGGACCATCAGCAAATGTAGGTCCTGAAAGCTTATTCCATCCTGTTCATTAAGATTGACTCTATTTTAAGGAAGAATCTCTTCCCTAGTCATATTCTGAGTGCTTTTCAACCTGAGGAGCTCATGTTCAGGCTTGATATCAGACAATATATCACTGCTATCCATAAAACTTTCAGTATCCAAAATATTCAAAAGTGGGTGGCTCCACCCTCCTTTCCATTCTGTCCTAGTCTAGAAGGTCTGTTGAAACTAGTCCACTATGGGTGACCCTACTGGTATTTGAAATATGAATGACATAGCCCTCATGCTCACAGCATCATGCAAACCACAGCCATATGAGAAATTGACAAATGAGTGGTGGAAAAAAAATTTTCAGAACTGTTTTAACAATATCATTAAATATGACAGGTACTTAAGAATAAATGCATTCATATTTTGTATTTATAATGAAATCTAGTCATATGAAATCCACCAATAGTTTAAGTTATGCTAACAACACATTGCTCTAATAACCCAAGTATAAAATAAGTCTGGTTATCTGGTGTAAATTCCAAGTATATACTCTTTAGGGTTGACTTGGCTATACCTAATTCCTTTCATTCTTATAAGAATTTTAATATCTAATATAAAATGTCCATTTCAAATACCTGATTTTTTTTTTTTTTTTTTGCTTTGAATTGGCAAAATAAATTAAATTTCAGGAAATCAATACCTGTATATATTGAATTTTTCAGTCCATGTATTTTGTTGTTATTGTTAGGTGCCATCGCGTCATTTGTGACTCACAGCAACCCCATGAACAACAGAATGAAACACTGCCCAATCCCACACAAACTCTACAAATTTTGTTGTACTTGATCCTACTGTCATAGCCACCTATCAATCCATCTTGTTGGAGGCCTTCTCCTGTTTTGTCGACCCTCCATCTTACCAAGCATGATATCCTTCTCCAGGGAATGCTCACTTCTGACAACAAGACAAAGGTAGGTGAAAGAAAATCTGGCCATTCTCACTTCCAAGGAGCATTTTGGCTGCATTTCCTCCAGGACAGATCTGTTAGTTGTTTTAGCAGTCCATGGTACTTTTAGAATTCTTTGCCACCAACACAACTCAAAAGCATCAACTCTTTTCTAGTCCTCCTTATTCATTGACCAACTCTCAGATACATACAAAGTGATTAGAAATATCATGGCTTGTGTCAGGTGCACCTTAGTCCTCAAGGCGACATAATTGCTCCTCAGCACTTGAAAGAGTTCCTTCGCAGCCGATCTGCCCAGTGCCACATGTCAGCTAATGTCCTGACTGCTGCTTCCAATGGCATCGATTGTAGAAGCAAGCAACATGAATTATTTGACAACTTCAATCTTTTCTCCATTTATCATGATGTTGCTTATTGGTTCAGTTGTGAGGATTTTTGATTTCTTTATATTGAGATGCTATCTATACTGCAGACTGTATTCTTCAATCTTCATCAATAAGTGCCTTAAGTCGTCCTCACTTTCAGCAAGCAAAGTTGGGTCATCAGCATATTATGGATTGTTAATGATTCTTCCTCCAATCCTGATACCACGTTTTTCTTCATACAGTCCAGCGTCTTGGATTATTTGCTCAGCATATAAGTTGAATAGGTATTGGGAAAGGATACAACACTGACACACTCCCTTATTGATTTCAAACTATGTAATGTCCCCTTGTTCTGTTCGAACGACAGCCTCCTAGTCAATGTACAGGTTCCTCATGAGTACAATCAAGTGTTTGGGAATTCCCATTCTTCTCAATGTCATCCATAATTTGTCATGATCCACACAATCAAATGCCTTTGCATAGTCAATAAAACACAAGTAAACATCTTTCTGGTATTCTTTACCTTAAGTCAAGATCCATCTGACAGCAGCTATGATATCCCTTGTTCCACATCCTCTTCTGAATCCCACTTGCACCTCTGGAAGTTCTCTGTCAATAAACTGCTACAAGCTTTTTTGAATTATCTTCAGTACAATCTTACTTGCCTGTGATATTAGTGATATTGTTCTATAATTTCCACATTCTGTGAGATCATCTTTCTTTAGAATGGGTACAAATATGGATCTCTCCCAGTCAGTTGGCCACTTTGCTGTTTCCAAATCTCTTGGCATAACCAAGTGAGTACCTCCAGTGTGACATCTATTTGTTGAAATATCTGAATGGGTATTCTGTCAATTCCCAGAGCCTTGTTCTTTGCCAATGCCTGTATTGCAGCTTCAACTTCCTCCTTCAATACCATTGGCTCTAGATCATATGCTGCCTCCTGAAGTGGATGAAGATCACCCAGATCTTTTTGGTACAGTGACACTGTGTATTCCTGCCATCTTCTCTTGATGTTTCCTGCATCATTCAATATTTTGCCCATAGAATCTTTAAATATTGCAACTGGAGGGTTAAATTTTTTCCTCGGTTCTTTTAGCTTGAGAAATGCCAAGCGTGTTCTTCCCTTTTGGTTTCCTAACACCAGGTCTTTGCACATTTCATTATAGTAATTGGCTTCATCTTCTCAAGCTGCTCTTTTAAATTTTGCGTTCAATTATTTTATCTTGTTATTTCTTCCATTTACTTTACCAACTCTCCACTCAAGGACAAGTTTTAGAGTCTCTTCTGTCATCCATTTTGGTCTTCTCTTTTTTGTTGTCTTTTTAGTGGACTCTTACTTTCTTCATTGGTGATGCTCTTGATGCCATCCCATAATTCTCCTGGTTTTCGGTCATTGGTGTTCAATGCATCAAATCTATTCTTAGATGTTTCTAAATTCAGGAAGGATATATTCAAGATCATATTTTGGCTTTCTTGGACTTGTTTTAATTGTCTTTAACTTCAAGTTGAACTTGCATATGAACAGTTGATGGTCTGTTCCACAATCAGCTCCTGGCCTGGCTTTGGCTGAAGATATTGAGCTTTTGCACTGCCTCTTGCCACAGATGTAGTCAATCTGATTCCTGTGTTTTCCTTCTGGTGAAGTCCACGTGTAGAGCTGCCATTTGTGTTGTTGAAAAAGGTGTTTGCAATGAATAAGTCGTTCGTCTTGCAAAATTCTACCATGAGAGTTCCAGCATTATTTCTGTCACCAAGGCCAAATTTTCCAACTACTGGTGATTCTTCTTTGTTTCCAACTTTTGAATTCCAGTGACCAGTGATAATTAACACATCCTGATTGTATATTTGGTCAATTTCAGACACAGAAGTTGATAAAAATCTTCAATTTCCTCATCTTTTGCTTCAGTGGTTGGTGCGTAAATTTGATTAAATTTGAGTAATAGTCACTGACAGCATTGTACTTCAGGACAGATCTTGAAACATCCTTTGTGATGATGAATGACATGCCATTCTTCTTAAACTGTCATTCCTGGAACAGTAGATCATATAGTTGTCTGATTTAAAATGGACAAAACCAGTCCATTTCAGGTCGCTAATGCCTAGAATAATAATCTTTATGCATTTTATTTCATTTTTGACTACTTCCAATTTCCTAGAGTCATACTTCATCCATTCATGTTCCAATTATTAATGGATGTTTGCCTCTGTTTCTCCTCAATTTGAGTGGTGCCACATCAGCAAATGGAGGTCTCCAAAGCTTTACCTTATCCATATAAGTTAGGCTGGTTTTACTCTGACAATGCAGCTCTTCCCTAGTCCTATTTTGAGAGCTTTCTAACCTAAGTGACTCATCTTCCTCCTCTGTATTGGACAATGTTTCCGGCCTATTCATAAATTTGGGCAGTAATGTATCAGACAGTGTTTCTCTGCTATTCATAAGGTTTTCCCTGGCCAAATCTTGGAGAAGTGGATGGCCTCTTCCTTCTTCCTAGTCTGTCTCAGTCTGCAAGCTGGGCTGATACCTGTGCACCATGTGCATCCCACTGGGTTTGAAACACCAGTGGCTCAGCCTCAAGACTCACAGCAACACTTAAACACAGTAGAACAAACCAACAGACAATTTTGTGTCCCTTAGCTGTTGGAAACCTCTCCAACCACACTTACCAGGATCCCTGTGGACGACTCTTCTCTCTTACCTGGTCTGCTTGGTTGTTTCTGTCCTTTCCCCACTTTTCCACCTGGCCATTTGTGTGGCGTGGTTCAGTTTCCCTCTCCTCACCTGGATCCCTGTGGCTGACTCTTCAATCTGTTCCGGTCCCATTTGCCTTTTCTGTCCTTTTCCCACTCTCACACCTTGCTGCTTGTGGGGCATGGCCTGGATTCTTTCTCCTCACCTGGATCCCTGTGGCTGATTCCTCAATCTGTTCCAGCCCCCTTTGTCTTTTCTGTCCTTTCCCTGCTCTCCTGCCTTGCTGCTTGTGGGACGTGGCTTGGGTTCCCTCTCCTCACCTGGTTCCTTGTGGCTGGCTCCTCGATCTGTTCTGGTCCATGTATTCAGTTCATTTTAATTTTCTCTCAGTAATGTTTTATAGCTCTCAGCATAGAGATCTTATAAAACTTCATATTTATTCCTATATATGTGTCATATTTAATAGCACTGTATATATATATACGTATGTATGTATATATATATATATATATATACATATATATACTTTTAATTTCATATTGTTTGCCCTGTGATATAGAAATAGTATTGATTTTTTATACTGACTTTGTACCCAGTTTTAGGTCTTTTTAATTTTTTTTTTTTTTTTTTTTTTTTACCTTAATGCATTGACTTAGATTTGTAATACTCTGATAAAAAATGTGAAGATGTTTGTTTCATTTTCAATTTTTTTCCATTTGCTTTAGCTACTGTCTGCTCAAGTGCAAGTTTCAGAGTCTCTTCTGACATCCAGTTTGGTCTTTTCTTTCTTTCTTGTCTATTTAATGACCTTTTGTTTTCTTCATGGATGACATTCTTGATGTCATCCCACAATTCCTTTCGTTTTTGGTCATTGGTGTTCAATGCATCAAATCTATTCTTTATATGGTCTCTAAATTCAGAAGGTCTATTATGAAGGCAATTTTTTGGCTCCTGTGGATTTGTTTTAATTTTCTTCAATTTGAACTTGAACGTGCATATGAGCAGTTGATTATCTGTTCCACAGTCAGCTCCTGGCCTTATTTTGACTGAAGATATTGAACTTCTCCATTGCCTTTTGCCACAGATGTTGTCAATCTGACACCTGTGTATTCCATCTGGTGAAGTGCACATGTATCATTTTCACGTATGTTGTTCAATAAAGGTATTTGCAATGAATACGTGATTAGTGTTGCAAAATTCTATCATGTGATCTTCAGCATTATTACTATATCCAAGGCCATATTTTCCAACTACCGATAATTCTTCTTTGTTTCCAACTTTTGCATTCCAGTCACCAGTGATCATCAACACATCTTGATTGCATGTTCAGTCAATTTTAGATTGTAGAAGTTGGTAGAAATCTTCAATATCCTCATCTTTGGCTTTTGTGGTTGAAGCATAAATTTGAATAATAGTAATATTAACTGGTTTTCCTTGTAGGCATATAGATATTATCTTATCACTGACAGTATTGTAATTCAGGACAGATCTTGAAACACTTTGTGATGATGAACACCACA
This sequence comes from Orycteropus afer afer, assembly GCF_000298275.1. Lineage (NCBI taxonomy): Eukaryota > Metazoa > Chordata > Mammalia > Tubulidentata > Orycteropodidae > Orycteropus > Orycteropus afer. The sequence goes on from NW_006921663.1 coordinate 7,408,105, forward strand.
CCATTCCTCCTAAATTTGTCATTCCCGGCATAGTAGATCATATGGTTGTCTGATTAAAAATGGCCAAAACCAGTCCATTTCAGCTCACTAATTCCTAGGGTATTGATCTTTATATGTTTCATTTCATTTTCAAAAACTTCCAATTTTCCTAGACTCATAGTTCCTACATTCCATGTTCCAATTATTAATGGCTGTTTTAATCTGTCTCTACTCATTTGGAGTCATGCTACATCAGCCAGTGGAGGTCCTGAAAGCTTTACTCTACCGTATTGTTAAGGTCATCTCTACTGTGAGGTGTCAGTTGGTTACTGCACACATTCACCCAATATATTATTTTAAGGTAGGTGAAACATATTATTAGAAAAGAGAAAAAGATTTATGATGAGTGGTTGGGAGGTTGTGTAGTGCTTAAGGAATTTGTCAACTAACAGAAGGCTGGAGGTTCAAACACACCAGCCCCTCCTTGGAAGGAAGACTGGGCTATGTACTTCCATAGAGATACCACTTCAGAAACGCAAGGAGGGGTCACTATGAGTCAGAATCAACTTGACAGCAGTGAGTGAGGTTTGGAAAGATTATGTGTGGATATAAGGATATAACTCACCAAGACAGAATTGTGTTGGAAACAAAGACAAGGACTCT
>NW_006921663.1:7426135-7431489 GCF_000298275.1 Orycteropus afer afer
TTTGTCTCATGTACTACGGACATGTTATCAGGAAAGACTGGTCCTTGGAGAAGGACATCATGCTTGGTAGAGTCTAAATGAAAAGGAGGCAGACCTTCAATGAGATGGAGTGACACAGTGGATTAAACAACATACTCAAGCATAACAATGATTGTGAGGATGGCACAGGATAAGGCAGAGTTTCACTCTGTTGTACATGGGAACGCTAAGAGTTGGAATCATCGTGATGATATCTAATAAAAAGTTATTTCATTGAATTACTTGCATTATTTATATGATGCATTTATTTGATTTTTAAAGATTATAGATAGATGAATATGATTCATCTACTTTTCTGATAAAAAGAAAACTAAGACCTTCATTTGAATGAGACAATCTTATGATGTACTATGCTGGGAATGACAAATTTTAGAGGAGTGGCATTGCATCTCTCATCACAAAAATTGTTTCAAGATCTATCCCGAGGTACAGTGGTAGTGGTAGTTAAGTTATGTGTCAACTTGACTGGGCCCAGTTTTGAATGGCAAGATGACTGTATGTAGTTATTCCCCATGTTGAGGCTGACAATCAACTCCATGGTGGGATCTGCTGCGAGCAGCTGAGTAGCTGCTTTAGGGATGTGGTGTGTTTCCAGTGTATAAAAAGAAGCTTTGGGGGTGATCTGCAGCTTCTCGGTGCCCTTGGACCCTCAATAGAACCGAGTCTTTATTTAGCAGACTGGCACATTTCGTGCCAATCATGGGACTGTCTCTGGACTTGAATTAGTGGTCTGTAATATTGTTTGGTAATACTGGGACTGTGAAATTTTATTTGTTGACCTTGGGCTTGTTAGCCTCTACAGCCACCAGCTGCCTGAGTGAAGAGACACCTGTAGCACCACTGAGCTGGAAGCAAGAGACAGAGATGACCCCAAAGTCAAGAGACTTTCACCCAGCCCCTAGAGCCTGGCACTTTGAACTTGCATTTCTAGCCTCAAAAACTGTAAGACAATAAACTCCTGTTTGTTAAATCTAACCACCTGTGGTATTTCTGTGAGGGCAGCACACAGTAACCAAAATAGACTACAGTACCGAAAGTAGGGTGTTGCTTTGACAAATACTTAAAATTTGGAAAAGGAGTGGAGTGCGTCCTTGACCCAAGACCCTGGCAGAGAGACCATGGAAGCAGGTAAGTCAAAAGACCAGAATGAGACAGCTACAGCCCTACCAGCCAGTGGAGCAAGAAAGCTGAGAATCTTTTGGACAGGAAAATTCCTGGCAGGGTGGATTGCCCCCAGACATTAACCGGCAGAGGCTGAGAGACCAAGAGAATGAGAAGCAGAGTGTCCTCAGCCTCAAACGGTAGGATCATGGCCTTTGGGGGTAGAACCACCACAATTTCCTAGGTTTCAAAGAGTCATATCTTCACCATATTTGTTCTGGCATGTGGGGCTGGCTGTTCATGTGAGCCAGTGGAATGGGCCATGGCCACTGCCCAAAAGTGAGGAGGCAGGGCTTCCATGACCAAAAGATTGAAGAATGGGGCCTGCCAGGCCAAGAAGGTAAGGTCACAACTCAGATGAACTAGGGGACTAGAGCCACTCAATGAAGGAGATCTGTGCAGGTGTCACTCAATGAAGATCTATACAGATGCCAAATTGACAAGGAGTGGAATTGTGGTAGTTAAGGTTGTGTGTCAACTCGGTTGGGCCTTGTTTAGAGTGGCAAGATAGCTGGATGTAGTTATTCCCCATGATCAGATTGGTAATCAGCTCCAAGGTGAAATCTACTAGAGCAGCTTGAGTAGCTGCCTTAGGGCTATTTTCTGCTTCCAGTCTATAAGGAGAGGCATTGAGAAAGGTTTCAGCTTTTTGGCATGCTTGGACCCTGCATGCACCCAAGTCTTCATTTAGGAACCTGCCATGTTTCTTGCCAATCTTAGACTATCTCTGGACTTCAACTTGTGACCTGCTGTGTTGTTTGGTAATATTGGGACTGTGCCATTTTATTCTTGACATTGGGCTTGTTAGCCTAAGCAGCCAGCAGCTACCTGAGTTAAGAAAAGCCTCCAGCTTCAGTGGGCTGGGAAGCAAGAGGTAGAGCTGAAGCCCAAGGTCAAGGGTCTTTCACCTGGTCCCTAGAGCTTGGCACTTTTTGATCTCAGGCATCCAGCTTCCAAAACTGTAAGAGAATAAACTCATTCTTAAAGTCACTCATCTGTGGTATTTTCTGATAGCACAGTGCAAAGTAACAAAAAAAAAAAAAAACTCCTACAAGGAATACTAGTTAAAACTACTATTATTCAAATTTACATACCAACCACTAAAGCCAAAGATGAAGAAATGGAAAGTTTTTACCAACTTCCATTGTCTGAAATTGACAAAACGTGTAGGCAAGATGTACTGATTATTAATGGTGATTGGAATGTGAAAGTTGGAAACAAAGAAGAATCATTAGTAGCTGGAAAATATAGCCTTGGTGATAGAAATAATGCTGGAGATCACATGACAGAATTTTGCAAAACCAGATTATTCATTGCAAATGCTTTTCTCAACAAGATAGACAGAATTTCTACATTTGGACCTTGCCAGCTGGAATACATAGGAAGCAGATTGAATACATCTGTGGAAAGAGGCGGTGGAGGAGCTCAGTATCATTAGTCAAAGCAGGCCAGGAGCTAACTGTGGAACAAACCATCAATTGCACATATGCAAGTTCAAGTTGAAGCTGAAGAGAATTAAAACAAGTACACAAAAGACAGAGTGTGACCTTGATTATATTCCACATGAATTTACAGATAATCTGAAGAGCAGACTTGAACATTGAAGGCCAATGACTGAAAACCAGGTGAATTGTGGAATGGCATTTATAACATCATACATGAAGAAAATAAAAGGTAATTAAAAGACAGAAAAGGAAGAAAAGATCAAAATGGATGTCAGAAGAAACTCTGAAATTTGCTCCTGAATGGAGAGTAACTGAAGGGAATGAAGAAATAATGAGATAAAAGAACCAAACAGATTTCAAAAGGCATGTTGAGAAGACAAAGGAAAGTATTGTAATGATATATTTAAAGATCTGGAGTTAGGGGGAGAAAAGAAAAAAAGGAGAAACCTGCATTGCATTTCTCAAGTAGAAGGAACAACTCAAGCCTTGAGTTCCATTATTGAAGGTTTCTATTGGCAAAATGTAGAATGATGCAGGAAACATCAAAGGAAGAGGGAAAGGATATACAGAGTCACCATATAAGAAGTATTGATCAATATTCAACTATTTCAGGAGGTAGCATATGGTCAAGGGAAAAGATTTCATTTTACTTGCATGCATGATCACACCCATGGATACAGCAGGCAAGAAATCAGACTTCATAGTGCACTGGGCAAATCTGCTGCAAAACACCTCTTTAAAGTGCTACTAATCAAAGATTGGACTTAAAACTGAGATGTGCCTAACCCAAGCCTTGGTATTTTCAATTGCCTCACATGCCTCTGAAAGCCAGATGATGAATAAGGAAGACCAAAGAAGAATCAATGCTTTTGAATTATGGCGTTTGTAAAGAATACTGAAAATACTATGGACTGCCACAAGAATGAGCACATCTCTTCTGTAAAAAGTGCAGCCAGAATGGTCGTTGGAAGCATTGCTGAGACTTTGTCTCACCTACTTTGGTCATGGCATAAAAAGGTATTTTCCTGGGGAAGGATATCATGCTTGGTATACTAGAGGGTCAGTGAAAAAGATGAAGACCCTCAAAATGATGCATTGACACAAGGACTGCAATGATGGGCTCAGGTATAGCAAGGATTGTGAGAATGATGCACGACTGGGCCATGTTTCATTCTGTTGTATATAGGGTCCCTAGGAGTTGGAATTGACTTGATAGCACCTAACAACAAAAACAAGCACTTCATGTTGGGTTACTACTAATAATAATCTTATTACATGTGCCAAAATTTGCACACTTTTTATTGTTGGAATGGTAATTAGAAAAACAAAAAAAACATAATTTTTCAAAATTGTAGTGTTTGATCATCTTTTAGGAAAAACAACCTGTTCATATGTAAATTAAACATATTGCAAAACATTTTAATTGGTTTCAACATCCCATTTTAATAAATAAATATATTTTTTAAACTTGCTCAATCACCTAATTAAAACTCATTTCTATTAAGGCAATTGTGATGCATAATAACCCAAAAAGATGGAATAGAGCTGCTATATTAGGGTTTCCAAAGCTATTTCCATTATAGAAGCAAAGTGTTACATTTTTTATTCTGCAGAACAGCTGGTGGGTTCTGACAGTCAACTTTCCCTTAGCAGCCTAGGGTTTAACCACTGACCACCAGGGCCCATCAATCACCACATTAGATAATAAGAAAAAATAATAATTAAAAAATTCATATGGATCGAATTCTTTTGTTGCTGGTGTACTTCTTCCTTGTCATTTAAAGGAATTCATTTTTAGAGAGTTTGATTTCTGTTAGCCCCACTGGATGATGTGAAGACTTAAACCTTCTAAGAATTCAGTGTGCAGATTTAATCATCTTATTTAAATTGGCATACTTCAAAATAGTCAAGCATTCTGTGAATCATTGTGCTACCAAATACATACACCTTAAATCACTATGTTTGAGTAATAAACATGTTCCTTTCTAAGAGCTACTGTCTTGATAGAAACCCTAGGTACAAGATCATTTGCCTCCTGGAGGCTGTTTAAGCAAACTATCTAGGGAGTCTATGACATAGATATAGCCAATTAATGTGCCATAAAATGATGGGGAAGTGGAAATCTCCCAGTTCTTTTTCTGTTATAATTGTGCAGGTCATAGTGAACAGGTTATCTTAAGGAAGTCAAAAGTGCTCAAATATACAATTTGGTATTAAAATCACTTATTTAGTCACCACCTAGATTATTGCCTTTGCCTTTTTTAAAGCATTTCATTTGATATTTCAGCTCTTAATAAATTGAAAAGTAGTACAGATGTCAAAACATTCAAAAAGATACATTTTGAGAAACCAGAAAGATATATAATTTTCAGATTTTATCAGACTCAGCAGAACAGGCACTCCAAGAAAGAAATATGATCTCCAATTATTTAAATGTTTCACAGAAGCAGAAGTTGTAAATTGATCAGAGAAATCATATTTTAGAATGATAGCAACATCATTTCTCCCACCTCTGTATATTAAAAAATATTTTCTGTAAATAAAGACATTTTGTTTCTGATTATTTTTCATACATTGTTGTTGCTGTTATGTGCTGTCCAGTCAGACCCGACTCATAGCGACCCCTCTTTGGGTTGCTGAGGCAGATCACTACAGAAGTAGATTGTCCAACCTTTCTTTTTCATATAGATATACTATATGAAAAAAAAA
>NW_006921663.1:7431589-7435508 GCF_000298275.1 Orycteropus afer afer
ATATGAAAAAAAAAAATATACTATAAATTTGACTTAAAAAAAAAAAGAAAGAAAGAAATTGTCTCCTTGTCTGGAGCAAAGAAAGGTGAAGGAAAAAAAAATGCATGGAAACAATTAATCCAAGTGACTAGTGGATAATCGGAACCTCAGCCTACATAACCCTGAGACTAGAAGAAGTACATGGTGCCAACAACTTAGAAAGGGATCAGAATTGTAGATCTCAAATAGAGAGGGAGAAAATTGTAGAACAAAGCTCAAAGTTGTAAAAAAGATCAGGCTTACTTATCTGAAACAGACTGGTGAAACCTCTGAATCTATGGTCTGTAGTCACTCTTTGGGCCTGGAATTGAACTGACTCCCTGGTTTAATTTCCATACAAACAATAGACAGGCCTAGGAGGTGAACAATTACACCAGGTAGGTACATTCCTTAGAATTCCTTAGAACAATCAACCATGGGAGATCAGAAGGGCAACTTTTGTGCAAGGGGACAGCTCAGAGGGCAGGACTATATAGGAAAGAAGGACCCAGGGAAAAGGTAATCACAGGGAGCAAGTGTTGTTACATTGTAGGGATTGTAATCAATGTTAAGAAAGAAAATGTGTCTGAATTGTTGAATGGAAAATGAGTTTTCTCTGTAACTTTCACCTAAATCACAATAACAACAATAAAAAAATTATTATGATTTGATTTAAATTAGCATAATAGTAAGATTAGAATATTCTATAGTTCTTAGTCTAGATTGAGTTGTTTTAATATATGTAAGAAACTCTAAGAAACATTTTCATACTAATTTATTCCTAGGCCATGATTTCCACCATTTGTTTGTCAGTTTGTGATACCTAGGTGTCAGTAAATTTAGTTTTAAAAATACATTAAAAATAAGAGTTTGGGTAAGATGGTGGAATAGACAGACAAACTGCACAGACACTCTTCAACAAAGAAAAGAAGAACTAATTAACACAAATACAGAAGAACATGCTAGAGTCCTGAGCTTTGAAAGGATAGATACAGAAGTAGACTAAACTCCAACTAGTAGAAGAACCTGCATAAAAACACTGAAAAGGAGACATATAGAGCTGTGGACTGTTAGCGATCCTGAAAGCAGGGACAGCTTGGATATTGCCAAATGGTGTTAAGACCCAAGATTTAACCTAAAAATTGGCCGTGCTAGCCATGGGCTGCATATGGGACTTCACTGGTGGCTGGTGAATAAAAGGGGAAGCAGCAAAGAGAGAGATGGGCTGAACTGGAGACTTATGGCTGTCTGGATGGTACAGCCATTTTGAATGTTTATAAGTGGTTGGACCTTTTTGGATATTTAAAGCTATAGCCTTCTCTCAGATTCCAAGGACCTAAGAATAGGCTCCACTTGCCAGAGACTGCAATAACTTACCAGACACTGAGGACTGGAAAGGTGTGATAATTCCCTTTTTACTCTAATACCCCACACCCTCGTGGTGAATGGAGGTGCAGCTATCCCTCACTCCCACTCACATTCTGGGAAGGCAGGAATTCCATCACAGTTTTTGTGCTCTGATGGAGACTGAGTGCCCTGCCCCACCCTTCCCAGATTTTTCCCCCTAGCTTGTCTGTTTTTGTCTATTTAAAAATTCTTCTCCTTCTTCTTTTTTTTGTTTTTCCCCATCCTTAGTATTCTTTTTATTTATCCTTCCATTCCCAGGTTCTAGTTTTTGTTTTTTTCTCTGTTGTCTTTTCTTGGTTCTCATTTTTTCTTTCTTGTTGTTCTTCCCATTCCTTGTTTTTCTTTTTGCATTTTTTCCCATTTTTTTCTTCATTATTCTCTTACTGAACCACTTTTCTCTCATTCCCTCCTTCCCAGATTTTGTGGGTCCCCCCTCCTTTTTCTATTCATATTTATTTCGGCTTTTTAAAGTATTTCTTAAAATATTTTCTCTCATTTATTGCCTTTTTTCTTTTCTTTCCTTTTTTCTTTTTTTTGGGGAGATTGTTCTTGTGTGTTTATGCAGTGTGTGTGTTTTTAGTTCTCTGGCTTTTACCTTCTTGATGGCGTTTTAATTGTTGAGTTTTTTCTAACTGAGTGGGAGACAGCAACTGTGTCCACACAATCCAACCATACTTGCACCTCCTGCAGCTCCACTTACTGTCTGAGAGCTATTAATTCCTTCCACACCAACTGGCCAACAATACACAACACACAACCACCCATAAGAACCTGACTCATGCTTAACTACACTTCACAAACAATTAACAGAGATCTATGCAGCCACTCTCATTCTCTATCATACCCACCAGGAGACAGGTGGTGAGTGCATAAGTGCTGCCAACTAGTGAATACAGGAGCACAGCACCCTGCTTATTCAGATAAGTTAAAAAAAAAAAAAAAGTAAAATCTTGGGCAACTTACTCTAACATGCAATCACCAATTAAATACAAATAGAACAAAGTCACAATGTCTTGAAGACAACAGACCATCACAGACCACACAAAGAAGCAAGATAAAGCAGTAGAAACATAGCAGCAGGATACAGACCCAGAACAGAGGAATAAGTACAATAGAAACTCTCTGATAAAGAATTCAAAAGAAATATACATAGATATCTTCAATGGATTGAGAGACAGAGCAAGGAAAACACTGACAAAATTAAGAAGGGAAACACAGAACACTAGAACAATCTCAATTGACAAATGAGAACAACTACAAATAAAAAAAGGGAAAAAAATTATATAGTTATAAAACTTCTAAATGGTGAGGAAGTCAAGATAGTTGCAAGACAGAACTGTTTTAAACTTGGAGAGACAATTATAAATCACAGGGTAAGCTCAAAGAAAAATGATAAACCCTCATATCACAACAAAAAAGAAAAAAGCACAAATATTTAGCAAATATTAAAAAAATAGCAATGAAGGAAATGATAACATTCACAAACAAAATGAGCTCAGCACAGAAAATTATATGGAACAAAGAAACCAGGAACACCATGAAAAACCCATAACAAAACAATAGAAACAAATTCATAATTGTTGATAATTACACTGAATGTCAATGGATTAAATAAACCACACAAGAGACAGAAATTTGCACACTGGATAAGAAAACATAACCCATTAATACACTGTCTACAAGAGACAAGCTATCCAGAGGGAGTGGGTTGGACTTGTGGGCTCGGGACCATAGTTGGAGGGGACATCAAGCTCAATTGGCATAACATACTACACTAAAACATTGTTCCTCATCCTACTTTGGCAAGTAGCAACTGGGATCTTAAAGCTTGCAAGCAGCCATCTAGATGCAATAATGGGTCTCTCCTCATCCAGAGTAAAGAAGAATGAAGAAAACCAAAAACACATGGAAACAATTAGTCTGAAGGACTTGTACACCATGCAATCCTTAGCCTATATGACTATGAGACCAGAAGAACTAGATGATGCCTGGCTACTGCTGTCAACAACTTGGAGGGGGATCTATGTAGGTGATCTGGGATAGAGTGGGAGAACAATGTGGAACAAATCTCAAATCATTAAAAAAAAAAAAAGGACCTGGTTTGCTGGTACGATGGAGCCTGTTGGAACCTCTGAAACTATGGTCCCTAGCTGCCCTTCAGGTCTGGAATTGAACCCCCACCCATGACTTCCAGCCAAACAAAACATAGGCATATGAGTTGAACATTTACCTGAGGTAGATACACTCCTTGGTGAAATCAGTCATGGGAGAATAGAAAGGCTGTGTATGCACAGGGAGACAGCTTGGGGTGCAGGAGTACATGGGAGGGAAGGATATAGGAAGAGGTACTTATGGAGAGGAAGTGGGAGGGGAGGTGCTGCATTGTGAGAAATTGCAGTCAATGTCATGAGACAAAGTGTATGTGAACTGCTGTATGGAAAATGATTTTGCTTTGTAAACTTTCACACAAATCACAATAAAAAAAGTTTTTTAA
>NW_006921663.1:7435973-7439560 GCF_000298275.1 Orycteropus afer afer
AAATCAGGAAGGGAGTGTGTCAGGGTTGTATCCTTTCACCATACTTATTCAATCTGTATGCTGAGTAAATAATCTGAGAACCTGGACTAAATGAAGAAGAATGTGGCATCAGGATTGGAGGAAGAATCATTAACAATACTAAATATGCAGATGACACAACTTAGCTTGCTAAAAGAGAGGATGACTTGAAACACTTGCTGATAAAGACTGAAGACTATAATCTGCAGTATGGATTACACCTCAATATAAAGAATACAAAAAACCTATAGGCAGCATCACTAAATGGAGAGAAGAATGAAGTTGTCAAAGACTTTATATTACTTGGTTCTAAAATCAACATTAATGGAAGCAGCAATCAAGACATAAGAACATATATTGATTGCATTGGGCAAATCTGCTGCAGAAGACCTCTTTCAAGTGCTGAAGAGGAAAGGTATCTCCTTGAAGACTAAGGTGCATCTGACACAGCTACAGTATTTTCAATTGTCTCATATGCATATGAGAGCTGGACCATGAATAAGGAAGACAGAAGGAGAGTCAAGGCTTTTGAGTTTTAGTGTTGCGAAAATTACGGAAAGTACCATGGACTGCTAAAAGATCTACCAAACCTGTCCTGGATGAAGTGCAGCCCGAACGATCCTTGGAAGTGAGAATGACTAGACTTCGTCTCATCTACTTTGGTTGTGTTATAAGAAGGGAGCATTCACTGGAGAAAGATATCATGCTTGGTAAAGTGGAGGGTCCATGAAAAAGGGGAAGGCCCTCAAGGAGATGGATTGACACAGTGGCTGCAAGGATGAGGTCAAGTATAGCAAGGATCATGGGGCTGGCACAGAAATAGGCAGTGTTTCGTTGTGCTGTACATAGGGCTGCTACGAGTCAGAAAATACTCCACAGCACCTAAAAACAACAACATTCTAAATTTTTATTTAATCTCTTAAAAAAACTTTATAAATGTTTGTATGAAGCTCATCTTCTCAGAAAGTAACATGAAGAAAGCATTTTCTCAACAATCAGTTTACATCTGTGGATATGCCTCAAACTTGTAAAATATTCCAAGGTACAACATAATCCAAAATAAAAATAAATAACAGTAAGTATAAACTCCCTTAAACAGACTTTTTGTTGACTACGGTTAATTTAAACTACTTGTACTCAGCTGTAGTTGCAATAATGCTGTGTAACAAGGATATATATATTTCAATGTTTTCCACTATTAACAGATCTTTTTTTTTTTTTTTTTTATTGTTATTTGGGTGAAAATTTACACAGCAAATTCTCTTTCCATACAGCAATTCACATACAATTTGTCTCATGACATTGACCACAATTCACCACAATGTAACAGTTCCACTCCCACTTCCTTCCTACAGTCACCTCTTCCCTGTGTCCATCCCTCCATACACCCTTGCCACCAGGGCTGTCTTCCAGTGCATAAACAGCCCTCCTGTCTCCCATGATTGCTCTTTCCAAGGAGTGTATTTACCTTAGGTAGATGTTCAACTCCTATGCTTGTCTTTTGTTTGGCTGGAAGCCACAGGTGTGGGTTCAATTCCAGACCTGAAGGGCAGCTAGTGGCCATAACCTCAGTGGTTCCACCAGGTTCTATCAGAAAAGCAAACCTGGTCCCCCTCCCCCTTTTTTTTTCCAAATGTTTTTGAGTTTTGCTTCATATCGTTCTCCCTCTCTATACAGAATCTTGTACATAGATCCCTATCCAAGTGGTTGACAGTGGTAGCTGGGTCTAGTTCTTCTGGTCTCCTAATCATATAGCCTGAGGAAGCTGGACTATATGAAGAAAACCATGGCATCAGGATTGGAGGAAGAATCATTAACAACCTGAGATCCACTGACTATAAAACTTTGCTAGCTGAAAGTGAACATGACTTGAGGCACTTACTGATGAAGATTGATGAATAGAATCTGCAGTATGGATTACATCTCAATATAAAGAAAACAAAAATCCTCACAACTTGACCAATAAGCAGCATCATGATAAATGGAGAAAAGATTGAGGTCATCAAAAAAATTAACATTGCTTGGTTCTACAATCGATGCCAGCAGTCAGGGCATTAGACAACGTGTAGCACTGAGCAGGTCGGCCGCGAAGGAATTCTTTCAAGTGATGAGGAGCAAGGATGTCTCTGAGGACTAAGGTGCGCCTGACACAAGCCATGATATTTCCAATCACCTCGTATGCATGTGAGAGCTGGACAATCAATAAGGAAGACCAAATAAGAGTTGATGCTTTTGAGTTGTGGTGCTGATGAAGAATGCTGAAAGTACCATGGACTGCTAAAAGAACTAACAGATCTGTCCTGGAGGAAGTGCAGCTGAAATGCTCCTTGGAGGCAAGAATGGTCAGACTTTGTCTCACCTACTTTGGTCATGTTGTCAGAAGGGACCATATCCTGGAGAAGGATGTCATGCTTACTAAGGTGAAGGGTTGACAAAAGAGGGAAAGACTTTCAAGGAGATGGATTGACACTGTGGCTGCGACAATGGGCTCAAGTATAGCAAGTATCATTGCACTGGTGCAAGATTGGACAGTGTTTCATTCTGCTGTGCATTGGGTCTCTATGAGTCACAAACAACTTGAAGGCACCTAACAAAAACAACAAGTGTTGTGATTTGAGAAGATGCTTTGTAGTATTTTGATGTTTTAAATTTATTGAGGCTTGATTTGTGGCCTAACAAATGATCTATTCTGCAAAATGATACATGTACACTGGAAAAGAAGTGCATTGTGTTTTTGTTGAATGAAGTGGTCTGTATATGTCTATGGCATCAAATTGTTTAAATTACATTTTTGAGATATTCTGCATGTTTGTTGATTTTTTTTTTTTTCTTTCTACTTGTGTCCTTCATTGAACGTGGTATGTTAAAACCTTTTACTACTATTTTAATAGTAGGAAAATTGTCTATCTATTCTTTCAATTCCGTTAATGTTTGCTCTATGTATGCTGGAGTTTTTCACTGGGTACTTAGATATTTATTTTGGTTATGCCCTCAATTGTACCTTTCATCATTATATAATGATCAAATCACTTATTCTGGTTTTCACTTTGAAGTCTATTTTATCTGAGATTATTATTGCTTTTTTGGCTTCCATTGGCTTGGTATACTTTTTCTAACTCTTGATTTTTCATTTATTTTTATCTTTGCATCTAAGGTGAGTGTTTTGTAGGCAGCATATTGATGGATCTTGTTTTCTAACATATTCTGCCACTCTTTTTCTTGACTTGTGCATTTAATCCATTCACATACAGGATAATTATTGTTGTTGTCATTCATTTTTTCTTTTTATTGTGGTGTTGATTGTTTCTTTGTTCTGAATACTTTTCTGTGGAGAGTTTATTTTGTTACCAGATTTTCTTTCCCTCTTCTTCATTGTGGCTGATTTTGTGCTTATTCTGTCCTTGTAATTTTGGTTAGAAGGTCTATTACTTTTCTTTGTGGCTAAAGCTAACAAACTAACAAACAAACAAACAAACAAAATAAATAAGAGGCGGGGCAAGATGGCGGACTAGGCAGAAGGAGTGCACAGACCCTCTTCAACAAAGAAAAGGGAAACCAATTAACACAGA
>NW_006921663.1:7443975-7448938 GCF_000298275.1 Orycteropus afer afer
TTTATTCGGGAAGCACCAGGCTATAATTCAAGTTCAGGAAAAATGCTCAGTCTCCTCCCCAGCCCGCAGTCTCTCAGCAAAGTCTCTCACAGTCTCTCCCCCAGCAGTGCATGTCCCTCAGTGTCTTACTCAGCAATGCGTGTCTCTTGCATCTCTTTCCCAGCAGCACGTGTCTCTTTCAGGAGCACATGTCTCTTTTGGCAGCATGTCTTTCTCAACCAGCAGTCAGAGAGAGAGTTCTGCCTCTAGGAGGCCTCCTTTGGAGCTTGGCATAGTGGCCAAACCAACCAATCATAACAACAGAATTCTAAGCACCTGAGAGTGAACCATCCATAACATTGTGTTGTGCCACTCCAAAAAGAAATAACCCAGGTGGATAACATTTACAATCAGGAGCTCCTCAGTTGCTCATTCCACCACTGAGTTTACAATGACTTATGGGTAGAAAAGCCATACTAAGTAATTTACTACACTGCATGTACTTAAACTATTTATTCCCTCTCTTTCTGTTTAGTTCGTGAGTACAATTAAAGGTTCTGGAATTCACATTTTTCTCAAGGTTACCCATAATTTGTTATGATCCCCAAATTGAATGCTTCTGCATAGTCAAGAAAACAGAAGTGAACATCTTTCTGATATTCTTTGCTTTCAGCCAAGATACATCTCACATGAACAATGATATTCCTTATTCCATGTCCTCTTCTGAATCCCGCTTGCATTTCTGGAAGTTCTCTGTTGATATACAGCTGCAACTGCTTTTGAATTATCTTTGGTAAGATTTTACTTGCATGTAATATTAATGATATTGTTCAATAATTTCCATATCCTGTGTGATCACCTTTCTTTAGAATCAGTGCAAATATAGAACTCTTCTAGTCAGTTGGCATAGCTGTCTTCCAAATGTCTCGGCATAACCAAGTGAGTGCCTCCAGCAGGGCATCCATTTGTTGAAACATCCCAATGGGTATTTCTTCAATTTCTGGACACTTTTTTTCACTACTTCCTTCAATGCAGCTTCAACTTTTTCCTTCAATATCATTGGTTCTTGATCCTATGCTACTGTCTGAAATCCATGAACATTGACCAATTCTTTTTGGTACAGTGACTGTCTGTATTCCCTCCATCTTATTTTGATGCTTCCTGCATCATTCAATAGTTTTCCCATAGAATCTTTCAATACTGCAACTTGAGCCTTAAAAATTTTCCTCAGTTCATTCAACTTGAGAAATGCTGAGCCTGTTCTTCTCTTTTGGTTTTCTAACTCCAGGACTTTCATTAGAATATTATTCAATTTTCATCAGAATGATTGACTTTGTGTTCTTGAACTGCTCTTTGAAATCTTCTATTCAGCTCTCTTATCTTGTCATTTCTTCCACTTGTTTTAGCTACTCTCCATTCAAGAACAAGTTTCAGAGTCTCTTCTGACATCTGTTTTGTTCTTTTCTTCCTTTCCTGTATTTTCAAAATCTTTTCCTTTCTTCATGGATGATGTTCTTGATGCCATCCCATAATTCCTCAGGTTTTCAGTTACTGGTGTTCAAGCCATCAAATCTACACTTCAGATGGTCTCTACATTCAGGTGGGATATATTCAAGGTTATATAT
The DNA here is from genome assembly GCF_000298275.1 of Orycteropus afer afer. Classification (NCBI taxonomy): domain Eukaryota; kingdom Metazoa; phylum Chordata; class Mammalia; order Tubulidentata; family Orycteropodidae; genus Orycteropus; species Orycteropus afer. Next base: position 7,445,580 of record NW_006921663.1, read on the forward strand.
TGGCTCTTGTGGGCTTATTTTACTTGTCTTCGAGTTCAACTTTAACTTGCATATGAGCAGTTGATGGTCCTTTCCACAATCAGCTTCTGGCCTTGTTTTGGCTCAAGATATTGAGCTTTTCCATCACCTCTTGCTGCAGAGGTAGTCAATTTGATTCCTGTCTACTCCATCTGGTGAAGTCCCTGTGAACAGCTGCCTTGTGTGTTGTTGAAAAAAGGTATTTGTGAGGAATAAGTGGTTGATCTTGCAAAATTATTTCTGGCAAACTCCAGTGTTATTTCTGTCACCAAGGCCAAATTTTCCTACTACTGGTGATACTTCTTTGTTTCTAACTTTTGCACTCCAGTTACCAGTGATAATTGACACATCTTGATTGCATGCTTAGTCAATTTCAGTCAGCAGAAGATGATAAAAATCTTAAATTCCCTCATCTTTGGTTTTGGTAGTTGGTGAATAAATTTGAATAATAGCAGTATTAACTGGTCTTCCTGTAAGTGTATGGATATTATCCTTTCACTTACAACTTTGTATTTCAGGACAGATCTTGAAATATCCTTTGTGATGATGAATGCCACACCATTCCACTTTAATTGTCATTCTCGGAATAGTAGATCACATGGTGGTCTGATTAAAAATGGCCAAAACTGGTCCATTTCAGCTCACTAATGCCTAGGAGCTCTGGTAGCATAGTGCCTAAGGCACTTGACTGCTCACCGGGAGGCTGGCAGTTCAAAACCACCAGCCACTCCTCGGAAGGAAGGTTGGGCAATCCTACTTCTGTAGTGATACTGCCTTGGAAACCCAAGGAGGGGTCGCTATGAGTCGGGGCCAACTCGACAGCAAACAACAACAACAACAACAATGCCTAGGATATTAATCTTTATGTGTTCCATTTCATTTTTGACAAGCTCCAATTTTCCTAGATTTATACTTCATACATACCATGTTCCAACTATTAATGGGTGTTTGCAGTTTTTTCTCCTCAATTTGAGTGATGCCCCATTAGCAAATGGAAGTCCCAAAAACTTTATCCATATCATTAAAGTTGGTTGTACTCTGATGAGAAAGCTCTTTTCCAGTCATATTTTGAGTGCCTTCCAACCAAAGGTGTTTGTCTTCTGGCACTGTTTCAATGTTTCTGGGCTATTCATGGAGTTGTTCAGTAATGTATCAGACATTGTTTCTGTGATATTTATTAGGTTTTCCCTGTCCAACACTTTGAGAAGTGGATGCCCTTTTTCTTCTTCTGAGTCTGTCTCAGTCAGTAAGCTGCATTGAAATCCATGCACCATGTGCAATCCTGCTGATGTTTGAAACACCAGTGTCACAGGCTTCAGCCTCACAGCAACATGCAACCATCACAGTATGACAAACTGGCAGAAAAACTTACAGAGAAGTTAATCTCCCTTAGCTGTTCAAAACCTCTCCACCTTTCCCTTACCTGCATCCTGCCGCCATTGACCCTGGCTTCTCTCCTTCCTGCCTTTGGGTGGGGTCCCCTTCTGTGATAGTTGGAGCTCTGTGTCAACTTGGCTGGACCACAATCTGTGTGGTTTAAGCTGTTGTGATGTGGTTATTCCCATGATGGGATCAGATGATTATGTTTTGAGCAGCCGATCTGTTTCGCTAGAAGTGTGGCCTGCTTCCAGTATATCTATGGACATCCTGTGAAAAGAGACATTCCTCTGTGTATCAGGATTCTGTTGTGCTGCCTACAACTGTCCATGAGCAAACAATCCACCATTTAGCCTTGAGATCTTGGATTCATCATTCATTGGAGTCAAAAGCCAGTACACTGCTTGCCAACCTTGAGCTCCTCAGCCCCTACAGCTGCCAGAGTCGGGAAAAGCCTCCAGCTTGATGTTTGATCCAAGAACTTTGAACTTGCCAGCTTCTATAAGTGTATGAGCCATTTTCCTAAGATAAATTTCTCTCTCTCTCTCTCTCTCTCTCTCTATATATATATATATAGCTGCAGGGATCCGGGTGAGGAGAGAGAACCCAGGCACACCCAAAGCAGCAGGACAGGAGAGTGGGATAAAGGCGATTAAAAGCCATGAACCTGGACAAAGGAGCAATCAGCTGCAGGGATCCAGGTGAGGACAGGGAACCCAGGCACACCCAAAGCAGCAGGATGGGAGAGCAGGAGAAAGGGGATTAAAAGCCAGGAACCTGGACAGAGGAGAAATCAGCCACAGGGATCCAGGTGAGAAGAGAGAACCCAGGCACACTCAAAGCAGCAGGCCAGGAGAGTGGGAGAAAGTGGGTTAAAAGGGCCAGAAACCTGGACAGAGGAGCAGTCAGCTGCAGGGACCCAGGTAAAGGTGGTAGGAGAGGTTTCCAACAGGGAAACAAACTTGTCTGTCAGTTTGTCCTACCATGGTGATGTGTTGATGTGAGTTTTGAGGCTTAGCCACCAGTGTTTCAAACCCAGGATGCACATAGTGAGCAGGTATCAGCCCAGCTTACAGACTGAGACAGACTAGGAAGAAGAAAGAGGCCATCCACTTCTCAAAGAATTGGCCAGGGAAAAACTTATGAATAGCAAAAAAACAGTGTTTGATATATTACTGCACAACTTTATGAATAGTCCAGTTAGGTTAGAAGGCTCTCAAAATAGGACTAGGAAAGAGCTACATCATCTGAGTAAACCCAGACACCCAGACTTCCTCATATGGATAAGGTAAAGCTTTCGAGACCTCCATTCGCTGATGTGGCACCACTCAAACTGAAGAGAAAGAGCTGCAGACATTCATTAATCATCAGAACATGAAATGTACAAAGTATGAATCTAGGAAAATTGGAAGTTGTCAAAAATGAAATGGAACGCATGAAGATTGATATCCTTGGCATTAGTAAGCTAAAATGGACTGATTTTGGCCATTTTGAATCACACAACCATATGATCTACTATGTCGGGAATGACATATTGAAGAGAAATGGTGTGGCATTCATCATCACAAAGGATGTTTCAATATCTGTGCTGAAATGGAATGCTGCCAGTGACAAGATAATATCCATACACCTACAAGGAAGAGCCATTAATACAACTATTATTCAAATTTATGCCCCAACCAACAAAGCCAAAGAGGAGGAAATTGAGGAATTTTATCAACATCTACAGTATGAAATTGACCAAACATGTAATCAGGATGTGCTAACTATCCCTGGTGACTGGAATGCAAAAGTTGGAAACAAAAAAGAATCACCAGTAGTTGGAAAATTTGGCCTTGGTGACAGAAATAATGCTGGAACTCGCATGGTAGAATTTTGCAAGACCAACGACTTGTTCCCTGAAAACACCTTTTTTCAAAAACAGAAACGGCAACTCTACACATGGACTTCACCAGATGGAATAC
>NW_006921663.1:7450113-7450801 GCF_000298275.1 Orycteropus afer afer
CAAAGGCATTTGATTGTGTGAATCATGACAAATTTCAGATAACATTGAGAAGAATGGGAATTCCCAAACACTTGATTGTATTCATGAGGAACCTGTACCTTGACCAGGAGGCTTTTGTTCAAATGGAACAAGGGGACACTACATGGTTTAAAGTCAAGATGGGAGTGTGTTAGAATGGTATCCTTTCCCCACACTTATTCAATCTATATGCTGAGCAAATAATCCGAGAAGCTAGACTATATGAAGAAAAACATGGCATCAGGATTGGAGGAAGAATCATTAACAACCTGAGATATGCAGACAATACCACTTTGCTTGCTGAAAGTGAGGATGACTTGAGGCACTTACTGATGAAGGTTGAAGAATACAGTCTGCAGTATGGATTACGTCTCATAGAAAGAAAATAAAAATCCTCACAACAGGACCAATGAGCAACATCACAATAAATGGAGAGAAGATTGAGGTTGTCAAAGAATTCACATTGCTTGTTTTTACAATTGATGCCAATGGAAGCAGCAGTCAGGACATTAGATGATGTGTAGAATTGGGAAGGTCAACCTCAAAGGAACTGTTTCAAGGTCTGAGGAGCAAGGATGTCTCCTTGAGGACTAAGGTCCACCTGACAGAAGCCCTGATATTTCCAATCACCTCATATGCATGTGAGAGCTGGACAATGAATAAGGAAGAC
>NW_006921663.1:7452300-7479222 GCF_000298275.1 Orycteropus afer afer
AGGCCATGGAAGACATTCCTGAATGTTCTCAGGAACTGCCTCAACCACCCATTGTTGCTGCTAGACCTATAACTAAAGTTAAGTCCAAGCTAGCCCCCAAAGGTGAAATAGAAAGTGTGACTGAGGAGGTGGTACGCTAAACCTGGAAAGACCTACTTGATTTTGTTAACATGTATAGACAGAAACCTGGAGAATATGTATGGGAATGGCTACTGAGGGTGTGGGATAATGGTGCAAGGACTGTAAAATTGGATCAGTCTGAGCTTATTGATTTAGGCCCACTGAGTATGGATTCTTCATTCAATGTTTCAGCTGAAGAGGTTAGGAAAGGATCTAATAGTTTATTTGGTTAGCTTACTGAAGCATGGATTATGCGGTGGCCTACCTTAAGTCAAGTTGAAGTATCAGACCTGCCTTGATATAATGTAGAAGAAGGTATCCAGAGGCTTAGGGAAATTGGCCTGTTAGAATGGATTTATCAGATTAGACCCTTTGAGCCAGAAATGTAGAGTACAAAGACATGGCTTTTATCAGTATGGTGAGGAATAAATTTGTGAAGGGAGCTCCAACATCTTTGAAGACTGCTGTGATTGCTATTTTATGTAAACCTGATTTGACAGTGGGAACTTCTTTAATTGGACTAAGACACTTAACTATGATGGGGCTGATTGGACCCTGTGGTAGTAGGGGTTTAATGGCAGCAGTTAATTGACAAGGCAAGGTGGGATTGTTACCATAATGGACAACAGAGTCAGAACATTAATCAGAATAGTCTGACTCGTGTGGAATTATGGCATTGGCTACTTGCTCATGGTGTTCCTAATAGTGAAATATATGGCAAGCCTACTAAATATTTACTTGATCTGTATAGACAGAATTCTAGGTCACGTGAACAGCAACCTAGATTGAATCTCCAGAATACAGAGTCACAATCTCTCAATCAATTCCTAGACTTGAGTCAGTTTACAGACCCACAATCCCTTGAATGAAGGGGAGGCCAGGTCCTGTTGAGGAAGTACCCCACTACATTGGCAAAAATCTATAATGTCAATGTTTCTCCTGTTGTTATTGTTATGAGCCATCAAGTCAGACTCGACCCATAGCGACCTCTCCTTGGGTTTCCGAGGCAATATCACTACAGAAGTAGATTGCCCCATCTTCCCTCTGAAGAGTGGCTGGTGTGTTTGAACCACTAGCCTTCTGGTTAGCAGTCAAGTGCCTTAGCCACTATGCTACCAGAGCTCCTCCTAGCCTTCCTCAAAGGGATCTGAGGCCTTTTACAAGAGTGACTGTTCATTGGGGAAAATGAAATAATCAGACTTTTCAGGAATTACTGGACACTGGCTCTGAATTGACACTAATTCCAGGAGACCTAAAATATCATCGTGGCCCACCAGTCAGAGTGGGCGCATATGGAGGTCAAGTTATTGATGGAGCTAAGGTGTGTCTCACAGTGGGTCCAGTGGGTAACTGAACCCATCCTGTAGTGATTCCCCTAGTGCCAGAATGCATAATTGGAATAGATATACTCATTGATTGGCACAATCCCCACGTTGGGTCCCTGACATGTGGAGTAAGGGCTGTTATGGTAGGAAAAGCCAAGTAGAAGCCATTAGAACTGCCTCTACCTACAAAAATAGTAAATCAAAAGCAGTACTGCATCCCTGGAGGAGTTGCAGAGATTACTGCCACCATCAAGAACTTGAAGGATGCTGGGGTGGTGATTCCCACCACATCCCCATTTAATTCACGTATTTGGCCTGTGCAAAAACAGAACAGATGGATCTTGGAGAATGACAGTAGATTATCATAACTTAATCAAGTGGTGACTCCAATTGCAGCTTCTGTTCCTGATGTGGTTTCTTTGTTTGAGCAAATTAGTACATCTCCTGGTACTTGGTATGCAGCTATTGATCTGGCCAATGCCTTTTTCTCTATACCAATTTCAAAAGACCATCAGAAACAGTTTGCCTTCAGCTAGAAAGGTCAACAGTATACTTTCACAGTCCTTCCTCAGGGGTATATCAACTCCCTGGGACTATGTCATAATTTAGTACGTAGGGATCTTGATCATCTTTCCCTTCCACAAGACATCACACTGGTCCATTATATTGATGATATCATGTTGATTGGACCTAGTAAAGAAGAAGTATGGATGACTCTAGACTTATTGGTGAGACATATATGTACTAGAGGTTGGGAAATTAACCCAACAAAAATTCAGGCACCTTCCACTTCAGTGAAATTTCTAAGGGTCCAATGGTGTGGGGCATGTGGGGATATTCCTACTAAAGTGAAGGATAAGTTATTGTATCCGACTTCCCCCACAACTAAATAAGAGGCACAATATCTGGTGGGCCTCTTTGGATTTTGGAGGCAACATATCCCACATTTGGGTGTGTTTCTGCAGCCTATTTATCAAGTGACTCAGAAAGCTGCTGGTTTTGAGTGGGGTCCAGAAAAACAGCAGGCTCTATAACAGGTTCAGGCTGCCATGCAGGCTGCTCTGCCTCTTGGGCCATATGATCCAGCTGATCCAATGGTGCTTGAAGTCTCTGTAGTAGATAGAGATGCTGTTTGGGGTCTTTGGCAGGTCCCTACTGGTGAATTGCAAAGCAAACCCTTGGGGTTTTGGAGCAAAACCTTGCCATCCTCTGCAGATAACTACTCTCCTTTTGAGAAACAGCTTTTGGCTTGTTACTGGGCTTTAGTAGAGACTGAACACCTAACCATGGGCCACCGAGTGACCATGAGGCCTGAGCTGCCCATCATGAACTGAGTGTTGTCTGACCACGGAGTCATAAATTTGGACGTGCACAGCAGCATTCCATCATTAAATGGAAGTGGTATATCACAGATCGGGCTCAAGCAGGACCTGAAGGCACAAGTAAGTTGCATGAGGAAGTGGCCCAAATGCCTATGGTCTCCACTCCAGTCACATTACCTTCCCTGTCCCACTCTGCACCTATGGCCTCATGGGGAGTTCCTTATGATCAGTTGACTGAGGAAGAGAAAACTCGTGCCTGGTTTACAGATGGTTCTGTGTGATATGCAGGCACCATTCGAAAGTGGACAGCAGTGGCACTGTAGCCCCTTTCTGGGACTTCCTTAAAGGATAGTAGTGATGGGAAATCCTCCCAAAAGGCAGAACTCTGAGCCATGTATATGGCTGCTCACTTTGCATGGAATAAGAAATGTCCACATGTGTGATTATATACAGATTCATGGGCTGTGGCTAATGGCTTAGCTGGATGGTCTGGGACTTGAAAGGAGCATGATTGGAAGATTGGTGATAAGGATGTATGGATAAGAGATATGTGGATAGATCTCTCTGAATGGGCCAAAGGAATAAAGGTATTTGTGTTTCATGTGAATGCCCACCAAAAAGTGACCTCGGCAGAGGAGGACTTTAACAATCAGGTGGATAGGATGACATGTTCAGTGCAAACCAGCCATCCTTTTTCCCTGGCTGCTCCTGCCATTACTCAATGGGCTCATGAACAAAATGGACATGGTGGGAGGGATGGAGGTTATGCATGGACTCAGCAACATGGACTCCCACTTACCAAGGCTAATTTGGCTACCACCACTGTTGAGTGCCCAATCTGCCAGCAGCAGAGAAAAACACTGAGTCCACGATATGGAACCATTCCTTGGGGTTATCAGCCAGCAACCTGGTGGCAGGTTGATTACATTGGACCACTTCCATCATGAAAAGGACAGCGTTTTGTTCTTACTGGATTTGATACTTATTCTGGATATGGATTCACCGTCCCTGCATGCATTGCTTCTGCCAAAACTACCATCTGTGGACTTACAGAATTCCTTATCAATTGTCATGGTACTCACACAGCATTGCTTCAGATCAAGGCACTCACATCACAGCAAATGAAGCGTGGCAATGGGTTTGTTGTTGTTGTTCTTGTTATGTGCCGTTGAGTTGGCCCCGACTCATAGCGACCCCTCCTTGGGTTTCTGAGGCAGTATCACTATGGAAGTAGGATTGCCCAACCTTCCTTCTGAGGAGTGGCTGGTGGGTTTGAACCGCCAGCCTTCTGGTTAGCAGTCAAGTGCTTTTAGCCACTATGCTACCAGATGGGTTTATACTCATGGAATTCACTGGCCTTACCATGTTCACCATCATCCGGAAGCAGTTGACTTGAAAGAATGATGGAATGGCCTCCTGAGAACACAATTACAGCACTGGCTAGGTGGCAATACCTTGAAAGGTTGGGGCAATGTTCTCTAGGATGCAGTATATGCTCTAAATCAGCATCCAATATATGGTTCTGTTTATCCAATAGCCAGGATTCATGGGTCCAGGAACCAAGGGGTGGAAACAGGATTGGTACCACTCACTATTACCCCTAGTGACCCACTCAAGAAATTTTTGCTTCCTGTCCCTGCTACCCTATGCTCTGCGGGTGTGGAGATCTTAGTCCCAAAAGGAGGAACACTCCCACCTGGAGACACAATACTGATTGCATTGAACTGGAAATTAAGAATGCTACCCGGTCATTTTGGCTTCCTCATGCTTCTAGATCAACAGACAAAGAAGGACATTACTGTACTATCTAGTGTGATAGATCCTGATTACCAAAAGGAGATTGAATTGGCTTTACATAATGGAGGTAAAGAAGAATATGTCTGGAATACAAGAGATTCTTTAAGGTGTCTCTTACTACTCCCATGTCCTGTGATTGAAGTATAGGAAAATTACAGCAACCCAGTTCTGATATGACTGCTAATGTCCCAGACCCTTCAGTAATGTAAGTTTGGGTCACCCCACCAGGCAAAGAACCTCAACCATCTGAGTTGCTTGCTGAGGGCGAGGGAAATACAGAATGGGTGCTGAAAGAAGGTAGTTCTGATTATCAGCTATGACCATGTGACCAGTTGCAGAAATGAGGACTGTGATTATTATAGTTCCTTATTGCATATGTGCATCAAATATTTTTGTTTCCTTCTGTTATGAACTGTGAAATGTAAATACGGTTAATGCACTTTGCTTGTACGTGTGTTAGCATGTCATGTTAGGTGTAAATATGATTTTATAGTTGTCCATATTTAGAGATTATATATGGTTAAGAAGATGTGTACAACTCCCAAGTTGACCAGGGGTGGACTTTGATAGTTGGAGCTGTGTGTCAACTTGCTGGACCACAATTATGTGTGGTTTAAGCTGTTGTGATGTAGTTATTCCCATGATGGGATCAGATGATTATGTTTCGAGAAGCCAATCTGTTGAAAGGGAGTTTCGCTAAAGTGTGGCCTGCTTCCAGTATATCTATGGACATCCTGGGAAAAGAGACATTCCTTTGTGGATCAGGATTCTGTTGTGCTGTCTACAACTGTCTGTAAGCAAACAATCCATCATTTAGCCTGGAGATCTTGGATTCATCATTCGTTGGAGACAACAGCCAGTACAATGCCTGCCAACCTTGAGCTCCTCAGCCTCTGCAGCTGCCAAGAGTTGGGAAAAGCCTCCAGCTTGACATGTGTTCCAAAACCTTTGGACTTGCCAGCTTCTATAAGTGTGTGAGCCATTTTCCTAAGATAAATTGCTCTCTCTCTCTCTCAATATATAAGCTTCACTAGTTTTGTTTCTCTAGAAAACTCAGTCTAATACACATTTCCTCCCCCTTACCTGGATCCTGCTTATATTTATTAAGGTTTTCTTTGTGGCCTAACATATGGTCTATCATGGAATGTTCCATGTGCACTGGAAAAGAATGTATGTTGTGCTGTTATTGGGTGAAGTGCTCTGAAGATGTCAACAAGGTCAAGTTGGTATATTGTTTTGTTTAGTTCTTCTGTGTCTTTGTTGAGTTTCTTTCCACTTGTTCAACCTTTCAGTGAAAGTGATGTATTAAAGTCTCCTACTAGGACTGTGGACTCATCTATTTGTCTTTTCAATTCAGTTAAAGTCTGATTTTGGTATTTTGGGGCTTTTTCATTGGGTGCATATATATTTATTATGGTGATATCTTCTTGTTTGATTGATACTTTAATCATTATATAATGTTCTTTTTTCTCTTATGGTAGTTTTTGTCTTAAAGTCAATTTTATCATAAATAAATATTTCTAGCCCTGCTCTCTTTTAGTTGCCATTTTCTTGATATATATTTTCCCAAACTTTGATTTTTAGCCTATTTTTGTCTTTGTCTCTAAGGTGTGTCTCTTGTAGACTGCATATTGATGGGTTATGTATTCTTATGCAGTCTTCAACTCTCGAGTGTTGCATTTAATCTTTTTATATTCAGTGTAATTATCAACAAGCATAAATTTGTTACTGTCATTTTGTTACGTGTTTTCTTGTGATGTTCCTGGTTTCTTTGTTCTACATAATTTTCTGTGCTGAGCGCATTTTATTAATCATGTTGTCATTTTCTTCATTTCTATTGTTTTAGTGTTTGATAAATATTTGTGATTGGCCTCTTTTTTATTGTGATGTGAAGGTTATCATTTTTCTTTGAGGTTACCCTATGATTTATAATTTTCTCCTCGAGTTTAGAACAGCCCTCTTTATCTTGAAATTCTCTCAACTTCCTCACCATTTAGAAGTTCTGTAACTACACTGTTTTTTCCCTCTTTTTGTTTTGTAGTTGTCCTCATTTGCCAATTTTTATCTCTGGTTCCCTGTTTACAAACTTATAAGCTTATTTTACTTAGGATACTTCCATAACTGGGTTGGTTTCTGGGTTATGTCATCATGTGCAGTAATGGTCAGTTGTTGTTTGATACTATTGGTTCTTTGTCCAAAGGACTCTGTTTAATATCTAATGTAAGATTGATCTGGTTCTAACACATTTCCTTAATTTCAGCTTATCTGGAAATCTCCTAATTTCACCATCGTATTTGAGGGAAAATTTTTCTGGGTAAATAATTCTTGTTTGACAATTTTTATCTATTAGGGTTTTATATATACTATCCCATTGCCTTCTCACTTGCATGGTTTCTGCTGAGAAATCAGAGCTTAGTCTTATTTGTTGCATTTTTTAGGTAACTTTTCATTTTTCCCATGTTGCTTTCAGCATTGTTTCTTTGTCTTTGGTTTTGTTGAGTTTGATGATGATATGTCTTGGTGATTTTCTTTCGGGGTCGTTGCTGTTTGGGGTCCATTGGACTCTCTGAATAGATATATTCTCATCTTTTATTATATATGGCACCATCTCTTCCAACAAATCTAGGACAATTTTCTCTGTGGTTTTCATTTTCTCTTCCTGTTTTGGAATTCCAATTACGTGCAGGTTATTCTTTTGGATGGTATCCTACATGGATCTTAGGCTTTCTTCATTTTGTTTTGATCTTTTTTCGGATTGATCCTTTTCCATATATTCAGATATTTGTCTTCAATTTCATTAATTCTGTCTTCCAATTATTGGATTCTACTCTTTGTCCTTTCAATGTTTTATCTATTTCTGAAAATTTAGTATTAATTTTCTGGGTTTCTATCTCCAGATTTCGTATCATTCTAATTTTTCATTTATTTTGTCATTTTGTTCTTGTATATCTTCCAAAATTGTCCCAGGGATTTTTCTGGTTTTTTTTTTTTTTCAATTGTGTTAGTGTTGCTGGTACCTAAATATAATTCTTTTGAATTCTTTATTGGTGAATTCCTATCCTGCTTCTTCCTCAGGGATGTATTTGGGTCTGTGTCCTGTCTCCTTGTTTCTATTGTTTTATCTTGCTTCTTTGTGTAGACTGTGATGGACTGTTATCTCTGAGACATGGTGATTCATCTTGCTTCTTTAGGTGGACTGTGATAGTCTGTTATCTCTGAGACATGGTGATGTTGTTGTATTTATATTTAATTGGTGATTGTATGTTGAAGTAGGAGCTCTGTTGGCATAGTGCCTAACGCACTTGATCATTAACCAGAAGGCTGGTGGTTCAAATCCACCAGCCACTCTTCAGAAGACTGGGTAATCTACTTCCATAAAGATACTTCCTCGAAACCTAAGGAGGGGTCGCTATGAATTAGGAGCAACTCAATGGCAGTGAGTTTGTTTTTGCTTTTTACATTGGAGTGATTTGCCCAAGATTATCCTTTTTTCTTTTTCTTTTTTGATGTATCAGAGTAAGCAGGGTACTGTTCTCCTCTATTTATTGGTAGCACTTACACTCTCACCACCTGTCTCCTGGTGGATGTGATAGAGAGTGAGAATGTACATATTACTCTTAAATGTTTATGAAGAGCAATTAAGGGTGAGTGAGGCTCTTATTGTTGGTCATGTGTCACTGGCCAGTTGGTGCAGAAAGAATGATGGCTTTCATTCAGAAAATTGAGGTGTAGGGGGTGTTAGTGTGATTGGTTCATGGGAGCATAATTGCTGTCTCCCACTCCTAGTCAAGTAAAACAATTGAGAAACCATCAAAAGAGTAAAAGAAAGATAATAATAAAAAAAAACACACACACACCACATAAACACAAAGGAACAATTACCAAAAGGAGAGAGGGGGGAAAAAAAAGGAAAGGCAATAAATGAGAGAATATTTAAAGAAATACTTTTAAAAGCCAAAAGAAAGATGTATAGAAACAGGGGGGAAATACCCCACAATATCTGAGGAGGGAGAAATAAGAGAAAAGACTGGGATCTCTCGTGGCATAGTGGCTAAAGTATTTACCCTTCTGCTAGCCAGAAACCTGGCAGTTTAAATCCACCTGCTACTCCTCAAAAGGAAGACTAGGCCCTCTACCTCCTCAGAGATAATGTCCTTGGAAACCCAAAGAGAGGTCGCTAGGAGTCCAATCCAATTTGATGGCAATGAGGTTTTCTCTGAGTGGAATAATGACACAAAAATGTCGGGAAACGCAAAAGAAAATATAAGGAATGGAGAGAACCACAAGAAAGAAAAAAAATGAGAACCAGGAAAAAAGAAGAGAGAAAAAAAAAAAAAAAAAAAAAAAAAAAAACTGGAATCTTGTAGAGGAAGAAGAAAGAATAATAATAATAAGGATAAAACAAAAGGAAAAGAATAATTTTAAAAAGGACAAAGGCAAACCAACTTAAAAAAATAAAAATCTGGACCAGGCAGGGCAGGGCACCAAGGCTCCACCATAGCACACAGACCAAGGTGGAATTCCTGCCATCCCAGACTGTGTGTGGGAGTGAGGGATGGCCACACTTCCATTCACCAAAGGGTATTGGGTATAAGAGTAACAATGGGGATATTTCACTTTTCTAGTCCAGAGTATGTCCTTGCTGTCACTGGCAAATGGAGCTTATTCTTAGGTCCCTGGATTCTGATAGAATGCTGTTGCTTTAAATATCCAAAAAGGTTGAGTTGCTTGTAAACATTCAAAATGCTGCACCCTCTGGACAGGCAAAAAGTTCACATCTCAGTTTGTCTCCTTCTTCACTGTTTCCCTTTTTATTCACCAGCCACAAGTGCAGTCCTCTATGCAGCCCCTGGCTAACACGACCAATATTTAGGTTAATTCTTAGGTCTTAACACCACTTGGAAATATCCAAACTGCCTGTGCTGTCAGGATCACTAACAGTCCACAACTCTGTATGTCCCCTTTTTTGGTGTTTTCATGCAGGTTCTTCTACTAGTTGGAGTTTAGTCCACTTCTGTATCCTTCCTTTCAAAGCTCAGGGCTCCAGGATTATCTTCTGTATCTGTGAGAATTGGTTCCCCTTATCTTTGTTTAAGAGGATTTGTGTCTGCCTATTCCACCATGTTACTGGAACCCTTCCCAAAATATTTGTTTTTACCTTTCTTAGTAAGGTGACCTATTTTTATGCCACACAGCTCCATCCTGGGGCCAATTGCTCTTATTCCATTGGACATGAACCAGAAAGACACAGTTGGATGAGCATCTGCACCACTACCTATTGGTGTCACACAGGTTAATGCTGCACACCCAGGCCCCCTGGCTATGTGTCTCAGTATACATAGGAAAAAACAGTATAAATAGAATTTGGTACTATCTGCAGTTTCTGGCCCCCACTCTGTGTCTTGGAATGTATCCTAACAGGAGAAGGGGAAATTATTATTTTTTCCCCATTTTTAATGGTAGTGGAGAGGATCCTACAATAAAACTATATTGGCAATTTGGGATGTAAGTTCATAGATATTAAAGTATGCCTTTTCATGGACCAGGAAGTCTAGTCTAAGTTTATCCATTGAATGATAAGAAGATATTGGACAGCAGTGAAGGTGAAAGAGAAGAGGTACAAAAAAGAAAATAAATGTTTTGAACTGTATGTGCTTTTATGCCTGAAAACACTTCATCCTCATAACATTTGTTTTATATTATCTAATTTAAAAATGAGAAAATTTAGGTAGTGAGATGTTAAATATTTTGCCTGTGAACACATAAATAATAAAGGAAAAAGTAGGAATTGCCTTTCTCTTTTGAATTTTAATGCTAGTTCTTTTCCCACCTATCTTGACTTTGGTTTTGCTATCATATAAGCCCACACTTTATGGCAATACCTTGCACAATGGAATGAAATACTTCTCTAGCTTGAGGATGACCATTGTGTTTTACTGGCTGATTTTTGGCAGTATATCACCAGCTCCTTTTTCCCTGTTGTTGTTGTTGTTAGATGTTGAGTCAGTTCTGACTCAGAGAAAAATATGCATAACCAATTGAAACACTACCCAGTCTTGCACCATCCTCATATGCTTAACCCCATCACTGCAACCACTATGTGAATCCATCTAATTGAATGTATTTTTGCTGACCCTCTAATTTACCCAGAATTATGTGCTTCTCCTTGGACTGGCCCCTTTTGATAATCTGACCAAAGTATAAGGGACAAGTCTGATCATTCTTTCTTCCTAAAGAACATTCAGGCTATACTTCTTCCAACACATGTTTGTTTGTTCTTCTGGTAGTCCATAGCATTTTCAGTATTCTTTACCAACACCATAATTCAAATGCATCAATTCTTCTTTGGTCCTCCTTATTAATTGTCCATCTTTCACATGCTTTTGTTGCTGTTATGTGCCATCAAGTCAGTTGCAACTCATAGTGACCCTATGTACAACAGAATGAAATACTGCCTGGTCTTGTGCCATCCTCACCTCTAGGTATTACATTCACTTTATAGACCTACAATTTGGCTAAAAGTTGAGCCACAGGGGTTTCATTCAGTTCTCAGCTTGAAGGGTGTTAGAGGGCCATAATCTCAGTGGTACCACCAGTTTTATCACTCCAGTAAGCCAAGTCTTTTAAATGATTTTGAGGTTTTTTTTTTTTTTTTTCACATTTTTCTCCTATTAAGCCTAGGACCACCTATTGCTATCTCTATCAGAGCAGTCAGCTGTGGTAGCCAGGCACCATCTCATTCTTCTCATCTCTGGGTCATGGAGGCTGGCGTTCACCAGTCCTTTGGGCTAATTCTTTCCTTGTATCTATGATTCACTTTGCTCTTCTTTGTTCTGGACAGGAACAGACAAATTGCTACACCTCAGATTGCCTCTCACAAGGTTTAAAGACCCCAATCTCTAATTATTGCAGTAGGATGTAGAACACTTTCACCATAGCCTATATTATGCCAATTGACCTTAGTGCCCCCTGAGACCATGGTCTTGATCCCCCATGCCCAATGACTTATACTCTCAAGGTATTTGATTATGACTAGGAAGTTTTCATAACTTTTTCCCCTGTATATTCTACTACATTCATTGATATATGTGCAATACCTACATATATAGAGATAGATATACTGTTAAACCTATATGTGGATGTAGTCCCAATCACTTTCCCACCCCTCTTCAGTTTGTGTGTCTATCTCCATATTCACTCATAAATTATTGTTATTATTGTTATTGCAGAATCATGTATGTAATACCAAACCAAACCAAACTCACTGCCATCTAGCTGATTCTGACTCATAGTGACCCCCATTAGTTTTCTAAGGCAGTAAATCTTTAGAGAAGTAGATCGCCCCATCTTTCTTCTATGGAATGCCTCGTGGATTTGAGCCACTGACCATCTGGTTAGCAGCCAAATGCCTTATGAACTATACCACCAGAGCTCCTTGTATGTGTAATAGTATTCATGTTCATTGACTAACTTTTGTCCTCCTCCTTGTGTCTTCCACTGCCTTGATCATTATGTGCTAACTTCTCTTATGGGGCAGTTATACTCCATCCTATAGGGTTGCCACAAGTCAGAATTGACTGGATGGCATAATTTAGGACAACAGATCACCACTTTTTTTTTTTTTTTTTCCTGCTGAACAGCTTGTGGGTTTTAATCACTTTTGGTTATCACACCATTACTTAATTATTGTACCACCAGGACTTCTTATTTTGAAGTCAGAAAGTTGTTAATAATATAAAATTCAACTTCTTTTTTTTTCTTCTTTTCCTTTTCTTATATTTTGTTTCGACTGTTTCTTTGTTATGTAAATTCAGCATGTGGGAAACTGACTTACACTAACAGTGGAATATGGTATGTGTGCATGTATATATATATATATATATATATATATATATATATATATATATATATATATATATATATATATATATATATATATATATATATATATATATATAATTAGCTTATAAGAGAGAAATGAATCGGAAAGAGTACCATTTTAGCAACCTCATACACACTGATATACAGTCATGTACCACATAGCATCTGTTAAGGCAACATTCAACTTTACATATAGCTGTGGTCCCAACCTTTAAAAAGTCTATTATATTAAAAACTTGTATTACATACAATGTTTGTTATGACAGACAGGAACTACTTTTCTACACTTATCAAAACATTATTATTATAACTACATTATGATGTTACAGATGTTTTATGTATTTGTCTAATGTTTTTTTCTGTGTAGAAAGTAGACTATACTACACACTAAGACAATCATTTAAATAGTTGGCATTAGATATGAATCATACCAAACTGTTCTGAGTTACATAAAAATTTGACTCAAAGACAGACTTAGGAATGGAACTTATTCATAATCTGGGAACTACCTGTGTATAATATGGTGTTTATACACTGTTCAGATCACATAATGTCCTATGTCACAGAATGCATCATGAACATTAAGTGGTACATGAATTAATATGCATATGTAACTGTATGGATTAAGACAGAAAGGGAAAAAGAGAAAAAATTGGAGGAAGATATAAAGGAGAAAAATAAATAAAGAAAACATTAAGAAAGTAGACAAGAAAGAGAAAAATACAATGAGAAAATTTTCAGGAAGGATAATGACCAAAATTTTAAGAGTAACTAAGGCTAGTTGGAGGACTGTCATATGATATATATTCAATTATTTATACATCTAAGTATTAGATCTTTTATAATAATCAAAATACCTTTTATGTAATAAAAAATTATTATAACAATCACAAATTTGTAAAAATTAAAAATGAAAAACAATCTGCTTTCCTTTTACAAAGTAAGTATTTTTATTCTTTGATGATATTATTAAATCTTACAATACTTTTTAACTGCTCAAGTTACATTTTCTCATGATAATTTCAAATAATAATGATTTTCTAGAAAACAAGAAGTCATAGTAAATATGTCTTAGGAATGTAACAGACATATATCACTCAGATATATTTTATTATTCATCCCTAGATGTGCATTTATTGAAAAGACATTTACCACATACATTAAGTATACTCATCAGCAATAATTCTGAGAAATATTTTCATCAAACATGGAACATATGCATTCCTAAGCAATATTGCATAGCTATTTTCAATGTGATGGTGTTGTAACCACACACTTTTTATTAATTTCCACATATGTGTAATTGTTTATATGAAAGTTGAAAGTCATTCACTGTCTAAAATATTTGTTTTATTGTTGTGATGGTTATATTTGTGTGTTGAGTTGACTGGGCCTTGATTTTCAGTTCTTTGGCAGTTATGACACAATCTGGGAACTTTGTAGTGATGTAGTTATGTCCCATTTTGTGAACTGATATGATCTACATGATGAGATATTCTATGAATAGCTGCTGAATTAAGAGGGAATTTCCTTGAGGGTATGGCCTGTATCCAATAAATATGGATGTTCTAGTAATGCTCTCAGTCTAGTCACCACTCGTCTATCAGTTTATCATACTATGGTGGCTTGCATATAGCTGTGAGGCTGGAGGCTATGTCACTGATATTTCAAATATGAACATGATCACCGATATTTCAAATATGAGCAGGATCACCCACGGTGGACAGGTTTCAGTGGAGCTTGCAGAGAATGACAGACCAGAAAGAAGGACAGGAAAATACACTTCTGAAAAAATGGTCAATGAAAGCTTTATGAATAGCAGTGACACACTGTCTGATATATTACTTGAAAACTTTGTAAACAACCAAGAACCATTGTCTGATATAGTTGTAGAAGATGAGCCCTCATGTTGGAAGGCATTCAAAAAATGACTGGGAAAGAGCTCCCTCCCTAAATTAAAGTCTACCTTAAAGGCATGGACGGAGTAAAGCTTTCTGGACCTTCATTTGCTGGTTGGGAATGAACCAAAATAAGAAGAAACAGGTGCAAACTTCCATTAATAATCAGAACTTGGAACATACAAAGTATGAATATAGAAAAATTGGAGGTTGTCAAAAATGAAATAGAATGCATAAACATGGATATTCTAGGCAGTTTTGAGCTGAAATGGACTGCTACTGGCCATTTTGAATCAGGCAAGCATATGATTTACTATTCTGGGAATGAAAACTTGAAAAGAAATTACATTACACTCACCATCAAAAAGAACATCTCAAGATCTATCCTGAAGTACAATGCTGTCATTGATAGAATAATATCCATACACTTACAAAGAAGACTAGTTAATATGACTATTGTTCAAATTTACACACCAACCACTAAAGCCAAAAATGAAGAGATTGAAGATTTTTACCAACTTCTAAGTTTAAAATTGACAAAACATGCAATCAAGGTGTATTGATAATTGCTGGTGATTGGAATGCAAAAGTCAGAAATAAAGAAGAATCATTGCTACTTGGAAAATATGGCCTAGGTGATAGCAATGATGTTGCAGATGACATGATAGAATTTTGCAAGACAATGACTTATTCATTGCCAAAATCATAGTTCAATATAAATGGTGGCTATACCTGTGGACCTCACCAGATGGAATACACAGAAGTAAGACTGACTACATCTGTATCTGTGGAAAGACACAATGGAGAAGTTCAATATCATCAGTCAAAACAAGACTAGGAACTGACTGTGGAACACACCATCAATTGCTCATCATATTCAAGTTCAAGATAAAGATTTAGACAATTAGAACAAGACCATGAGAGCCAATATATGACCTTATTTATATTCCACCTGAATTTAGACACCACCTGAAGAATAGATTTGATGCATTGAACACCAGCAACTGAAGACTAGACGAATTACAGGATGACATCTGGAGCTTCATATATGAAGAAAGCAAACAGTCACTAAATAAAAAAGACAGGAAAGGAAAAAAAAAAAAACAAAAAAAGACCAAAATGGATGCCAGGAGAGAACCTGAAACTTTCTTTTGAATGTAGAGTAGCTAGAGCAAATGGAAAATATTCTGAAATAAAAGAACTGAACAAAAAATTTAGAAGGGCAGCTCGAGAAGACAAAGTAAAATGTTATAATGAAATGTATAGAGACCTGAAGTTAGAAAACCAAAAGAAAAGAATACCCTTAGCACATCTCAAACTGAAAGAACTGAAAAAAACAAAAATCAGGCAGTAAGTTGCAATATTGAATGATTCTATGGCCAAAATATTGAATAGTGCAGGAAGCATCAAAAGAAAATTGAAGGAATACTCAAAGTCACCATATCAAAAAGAATTGGTCGATGTGCAGCTATTTCAAGAGGTAGCATATGATCAAGAACCAATGAGACTGAAGGAAGAATCCAAACAGCACAGACAGAACTGGTAAAAAAAAAAAAAAAAAAAAACAAGCTCCAGAAAGTGACAGAATACCGACTGAAATTTTTCAACAAATGAATGCAGCGTTGGATGCCCTCACTCATTTATGCCAACATATTTGAAAAACATCTATCTGGCCAACTGACTGATGAGATCCATATTTGTGCCCATTCCAAAGAAAGGTGACCCAACAGAATGAAGAAATTATCAGACCATAGCATTAATATCACACAAAAGTAAAATTTTGCTGAAGATTGTTCAGAAATAGTTCTAACAGTATATTAACAGGGAACTTCCAGAAATTCAAGTTGGATTCAGAAGAACATATGGAATGAGGAATATCATTGCTGATATCAGAAAGATCTTGGCTCAAAACAAAAAAATACCAAAAAATGTCTACCTGTGCTTTATTGACTATGCAAAGACATTTGGCTATGTAGATTATGACAAATTATTGATATTATTTCAAAGAATGGGAATTCCAGAACATTTTATTGTTCTCGTGATGAACCTGTACATAGACCAAAAGATCGTTGTTTGAACAGAACAAGGGGATACAACATGGCTTAAAATATGAAAGTATGTACATCAGTATTGTATTCTTTCACCATACTTGTTAATTCTGTATGTTTAGCAAATAATACAAGAAGCTGGACTATATGAAGCACACAGCATCAGGATTGGAGGAAGAATCATTAATAACCTGCAATATGTGGATGACAGAACCTTGTTTGCTGAAAGTGAAGATGACTTGAAACACTTACTGATGAAGATCAAAGACTACAGTGTTCAATATGGATTAAAATTCAAAATAAAGAAAATGAAAACCCTCACAACTGGATCAATAAGCAACATCATGATAAATAGAAAAAAAAAAAAAAAGATTGAAATTGCCAGGGATTTCATTTTGCTTGAATTAATAGTCAACACCAAAGGAAGCAGCAGTCAGGAAATCAGATGTCTTATTACACTTGGCAAATCTACTGCAAGAGATCTCATTAAAGTGATGAAGTGCAAAGATTTCACTTTGAAGATTAAGGTGCACCTAAACTAAGCCATGGTATTTTCAACTGCCTCATATTCATGTGAAAGCTGGGCAATGAATATGGAATACCAAAGAAGAGTTGAGGCTTTTGAGTTGTGTTGGCAAAAAATTCTAAAAATATCATTGATTGTCAGAAGTATGATAAATATATCCTGGAAGAAATGTAGCTGGAATGCTCCTGGGAAGTGACAATGCCTGACTTCCTCTCACCTACTTTGGTCAGGTTGTCCAAAGAAACTATTCCTGGAGAAGGGTATTATGCTTGGTAAAGTAGAGGGTGAGTGAAGAAAGGGAAGACCCTCAAAGAGATAGATTGACGTAATGGCTGCAATGATGGGCTCAGTCATAGCAAGGATTGTGAGGAAGCACATAATTGAACAATGTTCTGTTGTACATAGGGTTGTTAAGAGTCAGAGCAGACTTTATGGAACCTCACAACAACATAAACAAAGCTCTCTGACTTTTTTATTCACTCTGGACCTTGCATCCCATTCATCATCATCTGACCTCTGGCTCTTGGGATTTGAACGAGTGGCCTGTCATATTGTCTGCTGATCATGGTATTTGTCAGTCTCCACAGCTTGTGAGCCAGAGGTCTTCTGTGTTACCACTGATCTTGGGTTCCCAGACCCTACAGTTATGTGAGTCAGGAGAAGCTCCAGCCTAACCCACAGGTTTAGGGCATGCTAGCTTCTATAGCTGTGAGATAAAAAGGGGAGTAGTGTGACCAGAAAGCTCAATAGATGTTTCTCAGTAGCTAAGGAAGGACCCAGAATGCACAGTTCTGGAATCACCATCTTGGCTTTCCTTGGGGTCTTAGTAGATCCACTCTGCCAACTGCAAATCAAAATTGCTTTTAGAACAAATTCATCAGCATGAAAACCTGGGGCCCACCCAGGCTCTTGGACCTTGCAAACCAACGCCTTCTGTAGGATGAGGCCTCAGCCAACACCATTCTGGATTCACTCTCCATGGAACTTTTCCTGCCCCTGTTCATGGCAACTGTTATCGGAAGACACAGTGAGATATTGAAGCCAATGCTATAGCCCTGGTCCTTCACCCCCCCCCCCCCAGGTCCTCTGATGAAATTGAACAGCCTCATAAGGACATCTGAAAGCTTGCTTTGGACAAGCTCTATATCCTGCCTATGCAGAAGATTCATCCTAGAAGATGGAAACTGAAAGGGTTTGATTTACAGGTGAATGCTTATACCAACATTTGGAATATAAGGGGAATGGTGCTAATGAGGGAAGGGCTAGCCAAGCCAAGAGGATCACTTCATATCTGGATACTAGCTGATTTCAAGGAGGGAGGGGAGCATGATTCAGTCATGCATATACACAATGAGGCCCATGTCATGCATAAGCAATGATGCCAATAGAGGCTCTGGACAGTAGTGCTTGTGGGTGAAGAACATTGATACATGTGGGAGGGTAGTGGATCTTTTTTTAGGACATAGAAGATTTGTAATGGAAACACTCCTATACCTTTCTTCATGTGTCTCTTTTACGCTGATCCTGATTTCCATTCTTTTGTTATAATAAATCTCTAATCACAAGTATAGTATTTTCTTTGGCTTCTTGAATTCTTTCTCATGAATTTTATAATCCAGAGGCATTGTGGGAGCCAGCCTGTGAAAGTGAAGGTATCAGGGAAGGTCTCTGAGCTTGCAGTTGGCATCTTAAAGTAGTGGAAAATCCTGAATTTGTGGTCAGTAGGTCACAAGTGAAGATGTCTTGCAGATTCTTAAACCTGAGGCTTAGCATCTACCTATTTGGTAGTCTTAAGGACAGTGGCCTTTTAACTTAGGAAATCTAATCTAACTCTGGGTATCTAGGGTCAGAGAGAGAAAATGTCACTAGGGAAATCTTATGTCAAAGAGGATGGAAAAATGAGAAAGAGGATTTTATTAAACTTCACATCTGGGGATTATATTTATGTAGATTTTTATCTATGACACACCCTTCCTCAAATTTATTTTTCATCTGTAATTGTACCCCTTAATAAATAAGATCACCTATTTAGCCCAATCACAGGTTCTTTTCTTCCCTACCATTTCCATCCCTACATTCACATAAGTGAATACAGATTCTATTGATTTAATCTCTGAAATGTATACCAACCACATATATGCCTTTTTATTTTCTCTGCCATCACCATATCCGTGCTGTTGTTGTTAGGTGCCATCAAGTTGATTCCAACTCATAGCAAGAAGTATGTAAGTCTGCCTCTGCAGGCCCATTTTCCTTCCTGTAATCTCAGGGCCTTTCCAATTGCAGGGTATTTGGACATAACATCTCAGGCTCTATGTGTGTTCCAAAAGATTGAACCTGGAAAGTCACTTCTGCCATATGGTCAAAATAGTAACAGAATTCCCTGAGATTCAAGTCATGGAAATATATACCTACTTTTTTTGATATGAAAAATGTCAGTGGATTTGTGGACCTTTTTATTCTCTCACAATCTCAAAAGTAGATTCATATCATATTTTAAATTTTATACTAAACATTGTCTCCTCCTAATCTTTTCTAAGAATCATATTTAAATCAAGTGCCTCATCACCTACATTTCTAGCAAAACATTGATTTGTCAATATTTTCAATTTATTTTTTATTCTATTTTTTTTTTCTTCTTTCCTTTCTTCCTTTTTTTTTTGTTTTTAGTCTTTTCCCCTGCCTTATCCAGTAGAATGTAAGAAATAAACAGGCATGTAGTTATGTCGATTTTTTTTTTTGTCTCTGCTTCTTCAATGCCTAACATATTCCTAATGATATAGTAGGCATTGTTTTCAGAAGATGTTTATGGCCTAAATACAAGTTTTAGGGATAAATGTAGATAATACAGAGTAGTGCATCTTTGTATCAAATGTGAGTGATCAACACACTGGCCTTGAGGAAGAGGAAGACATAGTAAGGCACATGGGAGGTACAGACAACAATGATGAGTACTTTTGAATGTACCGTGCTGCATTGTCATTGATGGCAAGCATTGATCTATGGGTAGATAGATGGATGGAACAAACTCAAAAACCAAAACTCATCGACTCAGTTCTGACTCACAGCGACCCCTGTTTGAGTTTCCAAGGTGGTACATCTATACAGAAATAGAATGTCCAGTCTTCCTTCCTCCTTGCAGTGGGTGGGTTTGTACAGCCAATCTTCTGGGGAGCAGTCAAATGCCTTAGTCATTACACTGGACAGGCTTTTATTATTATTATTATTATTTTTATTGTGATTTGGGTGAGAGTTTACAGAGAGAATTCATTTTCCATACAGCAGTTCACATACTTTTTGTATCATGACATTGACTGCAATTTCCAGCAATGCAACAGGTCTTTTCCTATTTCCTCCTCATAGTTACCTCTTCCTTATGTCCTTCCCTCCCATCCACTCTGACCCCTCAAGCTGTCTCCTTGTGCATGCACAGCCCTTCTATTCTCCCATGTTTGATCTCTCCGCAGAATGTGTCTACCTACTGCTTACATGCCATCTTTTGTTTGGCTGGAAGCTACAGGAGGGGGTTCAATTCAATACGTAAAGGGCAGCGAGGGACCATAGTCTCAAGGGTTCCACCAGGCTCTATCAAACCAGCAAATCTCCTCCCTGCTCCCACCCTCTTTTCTTTTTAATGATTTTCAGTTTTGTTCCACATTGTTCTCCCACTCCATCCAGGATCTCCTACATAGATCCCCATCCAAATGGTTGACATTGATAGCTGGGCACCATCTAGTTCTTCTGGTCTCATAGTCATATAGGTTGAGGATTGTATGATGTACCAGTCCTTTGGACTAATTATTTCCATGCATCTTTGGTTTTCTTCATTTTTTCTTTACTTTGGATTAGAAGAAACCCGTCATTGCATCTAGACAGGTGCATGCAAGTTTTTAATATCCCAGTCACTGTTCATCAAACTAGGATGTAGAATGATGTTTTTGTGTAGTATGTTATGGCAATTGAGCTTGATGATCCCTGTGACCATGCTCCTGAGCCAACCAGTCCAATTACTCCCTCCAGGTATCTAGCTGTGGCCAAAAGTGATTACAAACTTGTCCCTTGCCAGCTCTACTATATACCTGGGAATTCTTATAGAACATACAAATACGCATGTTGTCTGCCAACCCTATACATGATTATGGGCACACTCGTCCCATCCAGGCTTAAAAAAAAATCAAATAAAATACAGAGTAGTGCATCTTTAAGAACAATTCTAGTGAAAAAAAATTAGAGAACTCATTTCATCATACATGTTATTATACTATGTTGTTGTTATTATGTGCTGTCAAGTTGGCCCCAACTCATAGTGATCCCTCCTTGGGTTTCCGAGGCAGTATCACTATGAAAGTAGATTACCCCATCTTTCTTCCGAGGAGTGGTTGGTGGGTTTGAACCACCAGTCTTCTAGTTAGCAGCCAAATGCCTTAGACACTAGGCTACCAGAGCTCCCTATTATACTATATTAAGGCTATATTGCCTCAGAAACCCAAGAAGGGGTCGCTATGAGTCGGATTTTGACTCAACAGCACATAACAACAACAACAAAAGGCTATTAAGACTATTAAGAAGGTTTTATGGTTTCTAAAGTTACTCTAAACATAAAATATCAGAATACATAAAGAAAAACATAGCTAAATAGAGGAGAAATATATATCCATACTGGTCAGATTACACCTGGAATTTTCCAGCTCTGTGGGTCTTATTTTTAGAGGAATAAAGAGAAAAACATGAAAAGAGAGAGTCAATTGGTAGTAAAACATATGAAACACTTGAGGGAGCTTGGAATATTTAGCTTGTAAAAGCCTGAAGGACAAAATAATGGATATATTCAAATATTGAACAGTTATCACATATAAAATAAAAACCCTTTTTCTTTTATTGTTTTCTTAGAGCTCTCATTAATAACACGTCAAAAATGACTTTTAAAATTAAAATGATACAAAACAGCCCAGAGTGACTACTCTGAGGGGAGGAAAGAAAAAAAAATGCTTCTGTTAGTATTTTTTTGGGTTGCTGTAGTTGCTTCCTAAGTAGTTTAGTAGTGGAGTAGGTAAGGCATTTGCTGCTAACTAGAAGGTTTGTGGTTCAAACCCACTGGTTGATCCATGGGAAAAAGATGAAGTCTTCTGTAAAGGTTTATAGCCTTGGCAACCCTATAGGAGTTGCTATGAGTTGGAATAGACTCAATGGCATTGGGTATAATTATTGACTACATTTATATCTAGCATTTAATTTGAGTTTCCTGTTACCTTTGGTGAAATCTTATATTAATTTTCAATTGTAAAAGGTAATCTAGTTAAATATTCTTTCTTCTGTCATATTAAACATCTAATTGTTAAGATATCAAAATATCTTGAGTACCTACATTATTAACAACCTTCATGATACACCAGTGACAAAAATCATACTAGATGCTGTGGATTATCCTTGTTGGGAAATGTGCCCAGGGCTCTAGGTCAAGTCAGAGAGAATAAAATTCAGCAAATAAATTAAAAATAATTTATTAAGTGATCAGTTTTTAAAAGCCCTATTCCTCAAAGCTACAGATTTTAGATGTTGTTGTTGTTATGTACCATTGTGTCAGACCCGACTCACAGTGGCCCTTCCTTGGGTTGCTGAGGCAGAATCACTATGGAAGTAGATTGCCCAACCTTCCTTCTGAGGAGTGGCTGGTAGGTTTGAACCGCCAGCCTTCTGGTTAGCAGTCAAGAGCTTTAGGCACTAGGCTACCAGAGCTCCTCAGATTTTACATATATACTGGATATGTATCTCTATGAATTATTTTTTTGAATTTACTAATAACACTAATTGTATTAAACTGTTTAACAGCTTTTGAAGTTTATTAAAAAAGTTTGCTTGAGCAACTTAATATTATTTTAAACATCTGATATCTACATAGGTGTTTATACATTTATAATAATTCTTAAGATAACTTTTATTTCATTTTTTTATGGTTTTACTCCTTTTTTGTCTTCCAAAATATGCCAATAAATTAACTAGAGGCAAATTAATATTAGTGAAAAAATAATGTACCATACTACTTGTCCTATTTATTCTAAGGTTTTCACTGGTTAACATTTTCAGAAGTGGATGGTCCTATCCTTCTTCCCAGTTTGTCATATTCTGGAAGCTATACTGAAACCTGTCCACCATGAGTGACCATGATGGTATTTGAGATACCAGTGGCATAGCCTCCAGAATCACAGTGATACACAAGCCATCACAGTATGATCAATTGGGAAACAAGCACCCATTGTATTGAAGGAAGAAATCCAAGCTGTACTAAAGGAATTGGCAAGAAACAAGGCTCCAGGAATTCACAGAATACCCATTGAAATGTTTCAACAAATGGATGCAGTGATGGAGGTG
The DNA here is from genome assembly GCF_000298275.1 of Orycteropus afer afer. Lineage (NCBI taxonomy): Eukaryota > Metazoa > Chordata > Mammalia > Tubulidentata > Orycteropodidae > Orycteropus > Orycteropus afer. The sequence goes on from NW_006921663.1 coordinate 7,475,587, forward strand.
CTTACTCATTTACGCCAAGAAATTTCTAAGATGCTACCTGGCCAACTGACTGGAAGAGATTCATATTTGTACCCATTCCAAAGAAAGGTGATCCAACAGAAAGTGGAAAGTATTAAATAATATTATCAATATGTCATGCAAGAAATATTTGGCTGAAGATAATTTAAAAAAACAATTTTAGCAATATACTGACAGGGAATTTCTGGAATTTCAAGCTGGATTCAGAAGAGGACATGGAACAAGGGATATCACTGCTGATGTCAGAAAGATCTTGGATGAAAGCAAAGAATATCAGAAAGATGCTCACTTGTGTTTTATAGATTATGCAAAAACATTTGGCTGTGTGTTTTATAGATTATGCAAAGACATTTGGCTGTGTGGATTATGACAAATTATGGATAACCTTGCAAAGAATGGAAATTCCAGAACACTTAAAGGTACTAATGAGGAACTTGTACATAGACCAAGAAGCTGTTGTTTGAACAGAACAAGGAGATATTGCATGGTTTGAAATAAGGAAAGGTGGAAGTCCATGTTGTATTCTTTCACCATATTATTCAATTTGTATGCTGAGCAAATAATCTGAAAACCTGGAATATATGAAGATGAATAAGGCATCAGGATTGGTGGAATATTCATTAACAACCTGTGATGCACAGATGACACAACCTTGCTTGCTGACTGTGAAAAGGGGTTGAAACACTTACTGGTGGAGATCAAAGACTACAGTCTTCAGTATAGATTAAAAATCAACATAAAGAAAACAAAAGTTCTCACAACTGGACCAATAAGCAGCATCATGATAAACAGAGAAGAGTTTGAAGTTGTCGGGGATTTCATTTTATTTGGGTTCACAATCAACACCTATGGAAACAGCAGTCAAGAAATTAAACATCAAATCTGCTGCAAAAGACCTATTGAAAGTGTTGAGAGGCAAAGATGTCACTTTGAAAACTAAGTTGAACCTAACCCCAGGCATGGTATTTTCAATCATCTCATACACATATGAAAGCTGGACAGCAAATAAGGAAGACTGAGCAAGTTCTGATGCTTTTGAATTGTAGTGCTGATGAAGAATACTGAAAATACCAGGGACTGCCTGAAGAATCAACAAATCTGTACTGGAGGAAGTGCAGCTGGAATGCTCCTTTGAAGCAAGAAGGCTAGACTTCCTCATCTACCTTGGTCACATTGTTAGAAGGGAACATTCCCTGGAGAAGAATATAATGCTTGATTAAGTAAAGGGTCACTGAAAAAGAGGAAGACCCTCAACAAGATTGATTGACACAATAGTTGCTACAATGGGTTCAAGTATAGCAAAGACTGTGAGGATGAGGCAGCACCAGGCAGTGTTTCGTTCTGTTGTACACAGGGTTGCTATAAGTTGGAGCGGACTCAACAGCACAAAACAACAATAACATTTATTCCAAACTCATTTATTTATTTATTTACTTTTATTTTCTAAAAGGAAAATTAGACACAAAATAATAAAGTTCTCCCATTTTCATCTGCAATGTAATTCAACTCTTTCTCGAGCTTAAAACTCAAAACCAAACTCACTGCCACTGAGTTGATTCCAACTCACAGTGACACCCATTGGGTTTCCACAGCTGTATATATTTACAGAAGTAGACAACTCCATCTTTCTTCTGCAGAGTGGCTTGTGTGTTTGAGTCACCACTTTTCGTTAAAAGACGAATGCCTTAAGCATTACACCACCAGATCTGCTTATAACTAAACTTGTTGTTGTTACCTGCGGTTGAGTCGTACCTGACTCATAGCAACCACTCCTCGGGTTTCTGAGGCAGTATCACTATGGAAGTAGATTGCCCAACCTTCCTAGGAGTGGCTGGTGGGTTTGAACCTCCAACCTTCTGGTTAGCAGTCAAGTGCCTTAGTCACCATGCTACCAGAGCTCCTCCTATGACTAAGCTTAGGAAACCTTTTTCAGCTTCGAAGTGCCTTCTTATAAGGATCTCCAATGCTCTGGTAGCATAGTGCCTTGCTTGAAAGGTTTTGACCTTTCAGAAGCAGATTGCCAGGCCTGGCTTCTGATGAGCTTTTGTGTGTGTTCAACTTGCCAGCATTTCAGTCAGAAACTGAACACTTAATTTAATAATTTGAGCCACTCAAGGATTCCATTTTGCTCTCTTAGTCAGTACTATGTGGCGGTTCAAACCCACCAGCCACTCCTTGGAAGGAAGGTTGGGCAATCCTACTTCCCCAGTGATACTGCCTTGGAAACCCAAGGAGGAGTCGCTATGAGTAGGGCCGACTCGAGGGCACATAACAACAACAATGTTTACAAAATAGAGCCTTGTTGGCACAGGGGTTAAGTGCTTGTGTGATAACTGAAACATCAGCAGTTTGAACTCACCAGCTGCTCTGAGGGAAAAAGATGAGGCTGTTTCCATAAAATTTACAACCATGGAAACACTATGGGGCACTTCTAGTCTGTCTCTAGAGAGTCGCTATGAGTTGGAATTCAACTGCATGACCATGAGTTGGGATATATACATATGTACTTATATGTGGTATGTAAATAATATTTAAGCATTAATAAGGATTTAATACTTAGAGGTTTTCAAGAATGAAGCCTGCCTCAATGTGAGCCCTAAAACAGATTAGATTTTATTTAAAAATAAATCCAAATCAGTTAAAATTTTTATTGGGAAGAAATTTAAGTAAAATTTTTTGAGTGAGTTTAAGTACCTCATTCAAAAATTACAGCAAATTTGTCAGCTAACATTATATTGTGAAATGTGAATTGCCACTGCTATTTACAATTAAGAATGGTTAAGACACCAACTTCCTTATGACTCAGGATCTCTTATCCCCAAGCAGAGGGTATTTACAAAGATGCATTGATTCCTGCAATAGTTATATATAACACATAGAAGATACAAACAGGAAGAAAAATAAATAAAGCTTTGTTATGATAAAACTCTGTATGCATACTCCCTAGTTTCATGATTGAAGAGATCTTCACAGACAACATATGCTTTTGATATTTAAATCTTACTATATTCACCAGGAGAGCTCTGGGAGCGTAGTGCCTAAGGCACTTGACTGTTAACCAGAAGGCTAGTGGTTCAAACCCACCAGCCACTCCTTGGAAGGAAGATGGGGACTTCCATAGTGATACAGCTTCAGAAACCCAAAGAGGGGTTGCTATGAGTCAGGTCCAACTCAATGGCACATAACAACAACAACAACATATTCAGCAGATGGAAACAACTTCACTTTGAGTCCAGTGAATTTCCTAACAAATCAGTTGGAAGTGACCTCATGAGTATCAAAGAAGAACTGTGCTCCATAGGGTTTCCAATGCCTGTTTTTGAAAGTAAGGATCTCTGGTGGTATAATGGGTAAGGCATTTGGCTGCTAATCAGAAGGTCAGCAGTTCAAACCCACCAGCTCTCTGTGGAAGGAAGATGGGACGATCTACTTCCATAAAGATTAAGAGTCTCAGAAACCCAAAGGAGGTTTCTGTGAGTCAGAATCCACTTGATGGCAGTGAGTTTGGTTTGCTTTTTTGTTTTTGAAAGTAGATCACCAGGTCTTTCTTAAGAGGTGCCTCTTGTTGGACTAAGACCACGAACTTTTCCATTAGCAGCCAAGTGCATTAACCATTTG
>NW_006921663.1:7479912-7481061 GCF_000298275.1 Orycteropus afer afer
TTAAGAGCACAGAATTTTTAAGAGCTCTGGTAGCATAGTGCCTAGGGCACTTGACTGCTAACCAGAAGGCTGGTGGTTCAAACCCACCAGCCACTTCTCGGAAGGAAGGTTGGGCAGTGTACTTCTGTAGTGATACCACCTCAGAAACCCAAGGAGGGATCATTATGAGTTGGGTCTGACTCGATGGCACATGACAACAACAACAACAACACAGGATTTTTACCATATTTTTCTTTTATTTTTTTTGCTTTTATATTTTTATCTCTTTGCTTTGAAATTCTCATTTCCTAAAAGCATTTTATCTATAATGTATATATCTATTTATCTATCCATCTATTTGTATATAAATCTTCAAAATAACGATACAAGTGATATTACTATAAATATGGTACTCTACATGACCATTGTACTTTCAATAACTTCTAGGCATGTGAAAGCTGTACAACAAATAAGGAAGGCCAAAGAATTGATGCATTTGAATTGCTATGTGCTGGTGAAGCATACTGAAATGACCATGGACTTCCAGAAGAACAAACAAATCTGTCTTGGAAGAAGTAAATCCAGAAAGCTCCTTAAAAGTGTGAATGGCCAGACTTTGTTTCACGTACTTTGGATATGTTGTTGGAAGGAACCAGTTCCTGAGGAAGGATATCAAGCTTAGTAAAATAGAGGATAAGAAAAAGAGGGGAAGACTCTCAACAAAATGGATTGGCACAGTAGCTGCAATGATGGGCTAAAATAAGCAATGGTTATGAGGATAGTACACACCAGAGTTCTTTCCTGTTGTACATAGGGTCACTATGATTTGGAGATGACTTGACAGCACATAGCAATATCTATCTATCTATCCACCTATCTATACATAAATCTTCAAAATAATGATTCAAATATTATTACTGTCAATATTGTACTAAATATGGCTTGAAATTTCTTTTCAGTTCTTTTAAAACTTGATATATTCCAAGAAAGATGCATAATCAGGTTAGTGTGTTTTAAAAGTCATTCAAAACAGTTCTTTCTGTTAGGCTAAACTATCATTTTCATCAAAAATTCAGTTTCATTTTATTTGGTTCTTAAGTTTTAGGAATTGTTTAATAATTTTGACTTACCATATATATATATATATATATATATTTTTTTTTTTTTTTT
>NW_006921663.1:7481161-7488572 GCF_000298275.1 Orycteropus afer afer
AGCCAAATGCTTCTTCCTCCAGGAGTTATTTTCATGAGAAAATCTATGCCATTTTTGTTTTTATGTTGTTGTAAATATCTATATCTATATCTATGTATCTATATATATCAAAGCATACTTATTTGCATAAAATTAGTAAAATATACAGTACCCAGGTAAGATTGAATTTCAGATAAATAAGAATTTTTTTTAATATAAATAAGCCCCAAATTTATTTTATAATTTTGCAAATTTATTAGAATGCTCTGAATTCTTATCTGTAAAACAAGATACATTCAGGGAAGTGTAGTTTCCGTTCATTTCCCTTATAGTACTTTATCTTATAGATAATAATTTTTGTTTTGCTGTTTTTGCTTCTACTTCTATATGTATATATATATGTGTGTGTGTGTGTGTGTGTGTATACTTATACACACACACACACATATATATTTTTTTTTCACCCCCTTTCTTTAGTAAAAAATATCATAGTAATCAGTGTTTTTCAGATTCCATTATTTTAGATATTAATTTACAGTCATGTATGAAGATCTTTATCATTTCTTTTAGAGATATATATTACTGTACTGCATGGATGCACCATAGATTCCACCAGATGGACATTTTTATGTCTTTTATTTTGACAAATAAGAGAAGCAAATGCCTGTTGTTTTCCAGTCAATTCTGAATCATAGCGATCCTATATGCAATTTCAAAGTTTTTGCCAGAGAGCCTTGAAAGAGATGCCTAAAGGAGGGATTGTTGACTAAAGAGAAAAATCAATAGATTTCAGTAAGAAATTACCAAATTCCTTTTCAAAGGTGTTGTACCACTATGTATTTCTTACAACAATGTCAAAAAACCAAAACCAAACTCATAGCTATCGAGTAAAATAATTATTACTTTTATGAGGAGTAATAATAATAATAAAGACATCACATTATTTGTTTAAGATTTTTTTTTCCATTTAACATTACATGTACATTTAGTTTCATTCCCTGTTTACCATGCCCAATTCTAACCCAGTCTCCTCCCCTCCCAGCCCAGTAACCCTCACCCTGTGCCCCTTATAGTTATGCACCCCTGTTTGTCCTGCATTACCTCCTTGTGAATATTGACCCTCTGGTGCCCAGTGGTCTATTGTTCCAAGGGATGTACTTCCATAGAGTATGTGGGTGCGTCACTCTGGGTTGAGTGGTCTGCATGAACATCTTGTAAACTATTTGGCTGAGAGCCAGCCCCTGGGCATGAGTTTTATTCCAGAATGTATTCCAGGGCCATAGTATTGGGGGTCTCACCAGACTCCATTTGACCAGTAATTCTGGTCATTATTGAATTTTGTTCCACTGTTTTCTTCCCACTCTATGCAGGATCTCCAGATTTGATCCTTTCCTGATTGGTTGGCTTTGGTAGCTGGGAACTATCTAGTTCTTCTGGTCTCTAGGGCCATTGTGTCCTAGGGCTGATTGCTTCCAAATGCCATTTTGTTTTGTTTTGTTTTTGCACTCTTCTTCACTTCTGATGCTAGCAGACCATTGTTGTTGTTGTGTACCATCAAGTTGGCCCTGACTCATAGCAACCCTTCCTTGGGTTGCCAAGGCAGTATCACTATGGAAGTAGATTGCCCAACCTTCCTTCTGAGGAGTGGCTGGTGGATTTGAACCACCAACCTTCTGGTTAGCAGTCAAGTGCCTTAGGCACTATGCTACCAGAGTTCCTGAGATCATTAAGTGCATCTTAGATGGCCACTTGAAAGCTTTTAAGACTCCAGGCAGTACATTCTTTTGGTGAAACTATTGTTTCATTATAGTTTCACCAAAAAAATGTACTGTTAATTTTTTATGTATATATATTCCTCATGAAAGGAACATTAATTTTAATTATACCTAGAGATCAAAATCCATCATTTGTCTATCAGTTTGCCATACTGTGGTGGCTTATATGTGGATGTGATCATGGAGGCTATAACACCAGTATTTCAAATATTAGCAGGATCAGTCATGGTGAACAGGTTTCAGCAGAGTTTCCAGGTTAAGAAATACTAGAATGCGATGGAAGGGAAGAGAGGGATAATTTGGGCCTGGTTGGGTTCACATGTTGATTTAGGTGAAGGCAGGGATGGTATGGAAAGAGTCTGTGATTAGCATAATGACACTGGGGAAAGGAAAGCCACTGAAACATGCACATAAGATATAAACATCAGAGGCAAATAATAGTATATGTACAATACTTCATTATCACTAACATCAAACACCAGGATACAGATAAATGAATAGACAAGCGAGAGCATCAGGTGAAGGTTGACGAACAGGAATATACTCTAGACCAAGGATAGATTTAGTTTAAGATAATCTTACATTTGCACTTGTGCTACAAAATTAGCCATACACATTACAGAAGCAACAGAAGCCAGAGATGGAGTAACCTCTCAGAGACAACCATACACCTTGAGAGAGAGAATCACTGGGCTTGCCAACTTAAGACCATAGTCTTGGGGGAAACCAAGCTCAATTGGCACAACATAGTACCTAAAAATCTTGTTCCACAATCTGCATTCGTGAGTGGTGACTTAAAAGCCTTCCAACAGCCCTCTAAGATGCAACAATTGGTCTCCTCTCATCTGAAGCAAAGAAGAGTGAAGAAAATCAAATGTATCTGGGAATAATTAGCCCAAGTATATGATGGACCCTGAGACCAGAACAATTGGTGCCTGGCTACCAATGTCAACTGCTCAGAAAGAGATCAAATTTGGAGATCCTGAATAGAGTGGGAGGAAAAATGTGTAAAAAAACTCAAAAACACAAAAATGACCAGAACTACTGGTCAGATAGAGTATGGTCGAACCCCCAAGACTATGTCCCTGGGTTACCCTTCGGGCCTGGAATTGGACTCACTTCCATGGATTGGCTCTCAGCTCAACAATAGAAAGACCTACATGCAGAACCCCTATCCAAAGGCAATGCATCCATCTACTCTAGGGAGATAAACCTAACAGAGCAATCAGCCATGGGGCACCAGAGGGATAGCATCCACATAGAGGGAAAGTTGGACAGACAGGAGTGAAAAAAAAAAAAAAAAAGTAGATGGATAAAGATCTGTGGTCTACTTCTGAAAATGCTTGTCAATTAGAACCTTTATAGGAGACAGCATGTGATGAAGACCCCATAGTATTGATAAAAGTCCAAACTGCACGAAAGACAATGGCAAAAACAAGGCTTCAGAAATTGAGAGAATACAAATTAAAATACTTCAAACAACTGATATATTACTGGGGATGATCTGTCATATCTATTCCAAGAAATTTGTAAGACAGCTGCCAGGCAAACTGACTGGAGAAGATGCATATTTGTGCCTGTTCCAAAGAAAGGTGAACCAAAAGAATGTGGAAATTATCAAACAATATTATTAACATCTCATGAAAGTAAAATTTTGCTGAAGGTAATTCAAAAAAGATTGCAGCCATATGTCAACAAGGAACTTCCAGAAATCCAAATGAGATTCAGAAGAGGATGTGGAACAAGAGATACTCTTGGTAATATGAGATGGATTTTAGCTAAAAGAAGGGAAAACTAGAAAAGATTATGTTTTACAAATTATACAAAGATATTTGACTATGTGTATCAGAGCAAATTATTAATAAATTGTGAAGAATGGGAATTCCAGAAGAGAGAATTGTGCTCATGTGGAAACAGTACACAAACCAAATAAATATATATGCTGAACAAATAATCCAATAAGCTAGATATTATAAAGAAGACTGTGGCACCAGGTTGGAGGAAGACCATTAACAATCTGTGATATGCAGATGACACAGTCTTGTTTACTGAAGGTGAAGAAGACTTCAAGCACTTACTGATGAAGATCAAATACTGCAGCCTGCAGTACAGATTACAGCTCAACATAAAGAAAACAAAAATCCTCGCAACTGGACCAGTAAACTGCATCATGACAAATGGAGGCAAGATTGAATTTGTCAAGGATTCCATTTTACTTATAACCACAATCATTGCTCATATAAACAGCAGTCAAGAAATCAAACAATGTATTATATTGGAAAAATCTGCTTCAAAAGATCTCTTTAAAATGTTAAAAAGCAAAGATGTCACTTTGAAGACTAATTCATGATATTTTCAATAGCCTCATATGCAAGTGAAAGCTGAACAATGAGTAAGGAAGAATGAAGAATTGATGCTTTTGCCTTATGATCTTGATGAAGAATATTGAATATACCATGAACCGTCTCCAGGAGAAAAAAATGTAAGCATAGGTCTAAGTCAAGAACGAAAAACCCATTCAAAACCCCTTTCCACTGCAGGCTTCTTGGTGGTTATTGTTGTTATTATGTGCCGTCAAGTCAGACCTGACTCATAGCAACCCCTCCTTGGGTTTCTGAGGCGGTATCACTATAGAAGTAGATTGCCCAACCTTCCATCCAAGGAGTGGCTGGTGGGTTTGAACCATCAGCCTTCTGATTAGCAGTCAAGTGCTTTAGGCACTATGCTACCAGAGCTGGTGGAGCAGGGCCAATCTATGGAAGAGAAAACCTAGAACTTTTAATTAAGTTCAGAGTTCAGATTGTTTCACTGAAGTGGAAGTGAGAATGATGAGACTTCATCTCACATACTTTGAACAACATGCCTGTGGAGGGTAAACAAAACAAAACAAAAAAAGGATGACCCTCAATGGGACAGATTGACAGAATGGCTGCAACAATAGGCTCAAAGAGAGCAACAATTATGAGGATGGCATAGGTCTGGTTAGTGCTTCAGTCTATTGTGCATGGGGCTCTATGAGTCCAATATGACTTAATGGCACCTAAGAACAGCAACAATAGAACTTCAAATGAATTCCACTGGAAGAATACAAATCATGGCACTTTTCTTGCAATAACTTTATGTAATTCCATTGGCTTGAGAGGCTCAAGAGGTACATGACTTTAAAATAATAGTGACTTCAGAATGGGGTTTTATTTCATCATTTGAACACCTTTCCTCTTATAAAACCTCTCTGAAATGAGTGATAGTGCAGGCAGAAAGTCTGACAAGCAGATCAGTTTATTTGGTTTCAAGCGTGAAACTTTAAGGAAACTGTTTGCAACAAGTGCATGCTAAGTGGTAGGTAGCCATGACCTAATATGAAGTCCACATAAATATTATTCTCTAAGGTCTTAGAGTGGAATGCTTTTGTTTAATTCCTGATTGCATGCATTTAAAAAGATAATCAGAGAATGGCCTTCTTCCATAAGTAAGCATGTATACAAAGTCTGCAGAATTGTCATGATGTTTTTTGGTTGTTTATTTTAGAATATTATCTTTTGGATGCTACTGGTGCCCTCATTGCTATAATCTGTACAGGTTATACTTTAATAATCTGTGTCATGACCTTTCCACTAGGAAGTGTCTCAAAATGACAAAGTCACTGACGGGTTAAAAAGTGTGGACTAGGGCAGTTGTCCTGCACAATGCACCTGTCAGGTATCTATCTGGCCACAAGTAACTGAACATAAGCTTGATTGGCTCTCTGCCCAGTGATTCCAGTGCCTCTTGAAAGGTGCCATATTGACAATTATGGATAAGCATAATTGTTCACACATTCAAGGTTAAGAGCAACTTACTTTGAGCTCATATCTTTGTGAGTTTCATTTGATATCCTATGGATCATTTTGAGCCTAGTCCCTAGAGACAAGCATTGCTGCTGCTTCAACTCAATTGTTCTCAACTAAAGTTGTCATTCAAACAGTTTTAAAATTAATTATCCTTGGAGGTTTTGTCCACAATTTTAAGGATTCCTCAGAGGAAATAGGGAAATAATATAAATTAGCATCTAAGTAAGAATAAATATATTGATCAGAGCTTAGTATGAGAATGATAGATGATTTCTGCTAAAACCAAGTGTCATTTTATAGTGATGCACTGTAAAATAACATACAGTATGAAAGTAATAATGTAAATCTTTAAGGGGATTCCCAAAAAATAATTAACCATTCTTTGACTTTCACCTGGAATATAAGCTTCCATATTTGTGTTGTGGCTTGTAATTTTTAACCATCATTCTTCATAGGTATTTTTTGTGTATTTATGATAGTCTTCATATGAGGATGATGAGTTCCATTTTTTGTAACAGAAAATAATTTTTTTCTATATTTTCCAGTGTGTCAGAAATTTTTGTACCTAGTGACATTCTCAGAGCAATTTATTGACTGTATAATATGCTCAAAATAAATAATGTTTTAAAAGAAATACCCAATTTCACTAGAAATTTGGAATCCACTTATGTAAGTACAGATTTTGTCTATCGTGTATTTATATAAACAAGAGCATTTTAAGCAATTACCCTGAAAATATAGGAGAAAATGTTTGTTGTAGTAAGTGTTGAAAGTATCCCTAATTATTCCAGATTGGCTGTGAACTTAGGTGACATTATGTTGATAACATAATGGCTTAAATGAATTTGAATAAAATTTTGGAATATCTTTTCCTGTGGGAGACACAAATAAGATAGGTTTAATCCTCTGGTTAACTAAGAACAAATATGGCAGTTACAACTTTAAAACCTATCCTATCTCTTGACCAGATTAACTCAAAAATTTCCAGTGAAGGCCTAGTGGAAGAAAACATACACTCACTTCAAAACATAAAGTAAGTAAATATATAAATAAATGTCAGCTCTCCTATTAAATATTTTTTACTTTAAAAAAAAAAAAGAGAGAGAGATGAAGAGAAGTACAATAAAGGAGAAAAAATCACAATCTGAGAAGTGAAGCCCTCATCAGAAACAAAATCAAATATTATGATAATGTAACTATCAGAATTTAAATCAGGGAATTTAAATTAAACATGATTGTCAAGTCTGTGGATTACTTAATGGATATGAATTAGTATCACATCCCAAAAATGTGGAAATTGTTTCTGTCCCTACCTTTTCACTTCTAAATAATTTCTGACAACAATGGCACACACAACATATGCTTTCTTTGACACAAACTACGCACAGCTAGGGCAGATCTCACAGGTTAAAAGGAAGTTGTCATTTAGACTGCCAAAAAATGTAGACCATAGTTCCAAATTTGAGAGTCACATGACACTCTTATTTTACCTCCTGGATCCACCTTCAACTTGGGGTTTGAAAATTCACTGGAACAACTCACAGAGGGTACTATACTTACGATAATAGGTTTACTATATCAAAAGGACACAACTTAGGATCAGTATAAAGAAGAAACACATGGCTGAGGTCTTGGAGGGTCCTCAATGTGGAGTTTCCATGTCTCAAACTGAGTATTTCTCCTTCTTTTTACTAATCTGAAAACTCTTTGAATCTTCATGTTATGGACCAAAGTAGGTGAGATGAAGTTTGTCTATTTGTCTATTCTTACTTCCAAGGAACAATCTGGCTGTACTTGTTCCAGGACAATATATATATATATATATAT